>NW_025746827.1:0-50000 GCF_021184085.1 Oncorhynchus gorbuscha
TCTACCTGCCGCCTCTACACTCTAACCACTAGTCTACCTGCCTCCTCTACACTCTAACCACTAGTCTACCTGCCTCCTCTACACTCTAACCACTAGGCTACCTGCCTCCTCTACACTCTAACCACTAGGCTACCTGCCTCCTCTACACTCTAACCACTAGTCTACCTGCCTCCTCTACACTCTGACCACTAGGCTACCTGCCTCCTCTACACTCTAACCACTAGGCTACCTGCCTCCTCTACACTCTAACCACTAGTCTACCTGCCTCCTCTACACTCTAACCACTAGACTACCTGCCACCTCTACACTCTAACCACTAGGCTACCTGCCTCCTCTACACTCTAACCACTAGTCTACCTGCCTCCTCTACACTCTAACCACTAGTCTACCTGCCTCCTCTACACTCTAACCACTAGTCTACCTGCCTCCTCTAACCACTAGTCTACCTGCCTCCTCTAACCACTAGTCTACCTGCCTCCTCTAACCACTAGTCTACCTGCCTCCTCTAACCACTAGTCTACCTGCCTCCTCTAACCACTAGTCTACCTGCCTCCTCTACACTCTAACCACTAGTCTACCTGCCTCCTCTACACTCTAACCACTAGACTACCTGTCTCCTGTACACTCTAACCACTAGACTACCTGCCTCCTCTACACTCTAACCACTAGTCTACCTGCCTCCTCTACACTCTAACCACTAGTCTACCTGCCTCCTCTACACTCTAACCACTAGACTACCTGCCTCCTCTCCACTCTAACCACTAGGCTACCTGCCTCCTCTAACCACTAGTCTACCTGCCTCCTCTACACTCTAACCACTAGTCTACCTGCCTCCTCTACACTCTAACCACTAGTCTACCCTGCCTCCTCTACACTCTAACCACTAGTCTACCTACCTCCTCTAACCACTAGTCTACCTGCAGGGGCAGCAGGTAGTCTAGTGGTTAGAGTGTGGCAGATTACATTTGACAAACTCTTAAATTAAAGGCAACAAAATAAACATTCATATATGTTGTCTTCTGGCTCGTCCTTTATCAAAGGTTAGTAGTTCCGTCAACAATATGACGTTCCTCGTTGACTTCCGGGTCTGTAACCGATAGTCTACCCCACGGTATAACCCACGGACCCGCTACGGATGGGGAGGGAGTAACAGAGTGACGTGCCGGCGGTGCACCTCCTTCAATAGACAATTCTATAAATCATTATTTCACGGGTCAGAGATGGCACACGCCCGCGCACACAGTGCGTTACCAGGGGGTCCTGTCAATCACAGTGCGTTACCAGGGGGTCCTGTCAATCACAGAGCGTTACCAGGGGGTCCTGTCAATCACAGAGCGTTACCAGGGGGTCCTGTCAATCACAGAGCGTTACCAGGGGGTCCTGTCAATCACAGAGCGTTACCAGGGGGTCCTGTCAATCACAGAGCGTTACCAGGGGGTCCTGTCAATCACAGAGCGTTACCAGGGGGTCCTGTCAATCACAGAGCGTTACCAGGGGTCCTGTCAATCACAGAGCGTTACCAGGGGGTCCTGTCAATCACAGAGCGTTACCAGGGGTCCTGTCAATCACAGAGCGTTACCAGGGGGTCCTGTCAATCACAGAGCATTACCAGGGGGTCCTGTCAATCACAGAGCGTTACCAGGGGGTCCTGTCAATCACAGTTACCAGGGGTCCTGTCAATCACAGAGCGTTACCAGGGGGTCCTGTCAATCACAGAGCGTTACCAGGGGGTCCTGTCAATCACAGTGCGTTACCAGGGGGTCCTGTCAATCACAGAGCGTTACCAGGGGGTCCTGTCAATCACAGAGCGTTACCAGGGGGTCCTGTCAATCACAGAGCATTACCAGGGGGTCCTGTCAATCACAGAGCGTTACCAGGGGGTCCTGTCAATCACAGAGCGTTACCAGGGGGTCCTGTCAATCACAGAGCGTTACCAGGGGGTCCTGTCAATCACAGAGCTGTTACCAGGGGGTCCTGTCAATCACAGAGCGTTACCAGGGGGTCCTGTCAATCACAGAGCGTTACCAGGGGGTCCTGTCAATCACAGTGCGTTACCAGGGGTCCTGTCAATCACAGAGCGTTACCAGGGGGTCCTGTCAATCACAGAGCGTTACCAGGGGGTCCTGTCAATCACAGTGCGTTACCAGGGGGTCCTGTCAATCACAGAGCGTTACCAGGGGGTCCTGTCAATCACAGAGCGTTACCAGGGGTCCTGTCAATCACAGAGCGTTACCAGGGGGTCCTGTCAATCACAGAGCGTTACCAGGGGGTCCTGTCAATCACAGAGCGTTACCAGGGGGTCCTGTCAATCACAGAGCGTTACCAGGGGTCCTGTCAATCACAGAGCGTTACCAGGGGGTCCTGTCAATCACAGAGCGTTACCAGGGGGTCCTGTCAATCACAGAGCGTTACCAGGGGGTCCTGTCAATCACAGAGCGTTACCAGGGGGTCCTGTCAATCACAGAGCGTTACCAGGGGGTCCTGTCAATCACAGAGCGTTACCAGGGGGTCCTGTCACAGAGCGAGCGAGCGTGTGTGTGTGTGTGTGTGTGTGTGTGTGTGTGTGTGTGTGTGTGTGTGTGTGTGTGTGTGTGTGTGTGTGTGTGTGTGTGTGTGTGTGTGTGTGTGTGTGCGCGTGACCAACCGGGTGTGTGTGTATTGTTGTGTAATTGTTAGATATTACTTGTTAGATATTACTGCACTGATGGAGCTAGAAACACAAGCATTTCATTACACCGGCAATTACATCTGCTAAACATGTACACGTGACCAATACAATTGTATGTGTATTTGACAGAACCTGGGCTTAACAAAGGGTCTGAACTTGGACCTGTTGTAGACGAAATGCACCCTCTGATTAGCGCCATGAGACGGGTTGAGAGACAGAAAACCCCGAACTACTAACGACCTACATACAGGTAACTGGTCTTATTAATAGACACGCTTTATAACTGCGCAATTAGACGCTCAAACCCACGTTCTCCAAACATAGAATGTCGAAGTTACTCCGGATTATCAAAATGTGTCATCGTGTTGTTGATGTTGTTGTTGTTGTTGTTGTTGTTGTTGTCTGTTTTTGTTGTTGTTGTTGCTGCTGTTGTTGTTGGTGGTGTTGTTGTTGTTGTTGTTGTTGTTGTTGTCTGTTTTTGTTGTTGTTGTTGCTGCTGTTGCTGTTGTTGTTGTTGTTGATGTTGTTGTTGTTGTTGTTGATGTTGTTGCTGCTGCTGTTGTTGTTGTTGTGGTTGTTGTTGTTGTCTGTTTTTGTTGTTGTCTGTTGTTGCTGATGTTGTTGTTGTTGTTGTTGTTGTTGTGGTTGTTGTTGCTGTTGTTGTTGTTGCTGTTGTTGTTTTTCCTGCTACTCTGTATTGTTGGGTCATCAGCATCTAGAACAGCTTCATCCTGCTACTCTGTATTGTTGGGTCATCAGCATCTAGAACAGCTTCATCCTGCTACTCTGTATTGTTGGGTCATCCTGCTACTCTGTATTGTTGGGTCATCCTGCTACTCTGTATTGTTGGGTCATCCTGCTACTCTGTATTGTTGGGTCATCCTGCTACTCTGTATTGTTGGGTCATCCTGCTACTCTGTATTGTTGGGTCATCCTGCTACTCTGTATTGTTGGGTCATCAGCATCTAGAACAGCTTTGACGCTCCGTGATTCTAATCTGGAACTCTATCGGGACGGACGTGGCAACATTCTAACTATAATTACATTCCGTCATTTGGTGGGTTTTTTAAAACATTTATTTTTGACGGTGGGTTGAGATCTGGTGACTGAGGTGACCATTGGCTTGTGGTTTACATGGTTTTCATCTTCCTCAAAACACCATTCAGTGACCACTGGTGTCCTGTACGATGGGATAGAGGCATTCAGTGACCACTGGTGTCCTGTACGATGGGATAGAGGCATTCAGTGACCACTGGTGTCCTGTACGATGAGGGCATTCAGTGACCACTGGTGTCCTGTACGATGGGATAGAGGCATTCAGTGACCACTGGTGTCCTGTACGATGGGATGAGGGCATTCAGTGACCACTGGTGTCCTGTACGATGGGATAGAGGCATTCAGTGACCACTGGTGTCCTGTACGATGGGATAGAGGCATTCAGTGACCACTGGTGTCCTGTACGATGGGATAGAGGCATTCAGTGACCACTGGTGTCCTGTACGATGGGATAGAGGCATTCAGTGACCACTGGTGTCCTGTACGATGGGATAGAGGCATTCAGTGACCACTGGTGTCCTGTACGATGGGATAGAGGCATTCAAATCAAATCCAATGTTATTATTCACACGCGCCGAATACAGCACAAGTAATTAAAGAGCAGCAGTAAAATACCAATAGTGAGGCTATATACAGGGGGTACTGGTACAGAGACAATGTGGAGGCTATATACAGGGGGTACCGGTACAGAGTCAATGTGGAGGCTATATACAGGGGTACCGGAACAGAGTCAATGTGGAGACTATATACAGGGGGTACCAGTACAGAGACAATGTGGAGGCTATATACAGAGGGTACCAATACAGAGTCAATGTGGAGGCTATATACAGGGGGTACCGATACAGAGTCAATGTGGAGGCTATATACAGGGGGTACTGGTACAGAGACAATGTGGAGACTATATACAGGGGGTACCGGTACAGAGTCAATGTGGAGGCTATATACAGGGGGTACCGGTACAGAGTCAATGTGGAGGCTATATACAGGGGGTACCGATACAGAGTCAATGTGGAGGCTATATACAGGGGATACCAATACAGAGTCAATGTGGAGGCTATATACAGGGGGTACCAGTACAGAGTCAATGTGGAGGCTATATACAGGGGGTACCGATACAGAGTCAATGTGGAGGCTATATACAGGGGGTACCGGTACAGAGTCAATGTGGAGGCTATATACAGGGGGTACTGGTACAGAGTCAATGTGGAGACTATATACATGGGGCACCGATACAGAGACAATGTGGAGACTATATACAGGGTGTTACGGTACAGAGTCAATGTGGAGGCTATATACAGGGGGTACCGGTACAGAGTCAATGTGGAGGCTATATACAGGGGGTACCGGTACAGAGTCAATGTGGAGGCTATATACAGGGGGTACCGATACAGAGTCAATGTGGAGGCTATATACAGGGGATACCGGTACAGAGACAATGTGGAGGCTATATACAGGGGGCACCGATACAGAGACAATGTGGAGACTATATACAGGGGGTACCGGTACAGAGTCAATGTGGAGGCTATATACAGGGGGTACCGGTACTGAGTCAATGTGGAGGCTATATACAGGGGGTACCGGTACTGAGTCAATGTGGAGGCTATATACAGGGGGTACCGGTACAGAGTCAATGTGGAGGCTATATACAGGGGGTACCGATACAGAGTCAATGTGGAGGCTATATACAGGGGGTACCGATACAGAGTCAATGTGGAGGCTATATACAGGGGGTACTGGTACAGAGTCAATGTGGAGGCTATATACAGGGGGTACCGGTACAGAGTCAATGTGGAGGCTATATACAGGGGGTACCGATACAGAGTCAATGTGGAGGCTATATACAGGGGGTACAGAGTCAATGTGGAGGCTATATACAGGGTGTTACGGTACAGAGTCAATGTGGAGGCTATATACAGGGGGTACAGAGTCAATGTGGAGGCTATATACAGGGGGTACCAGTACAGAGTCAATGTGGAGGCTATATACAGGGGGTACCAGTACAGAGTCAATGTGGAGGCTATATACAGGGGGTACAGAGTCAATGTGGAGGCTATATACAGGGGGTACCAGTACAGAGTCAATGTGGAGGCTATATACAGGGGATACCGGTACAGAGTCAATGTGGAGGCTATATACAGGGGGTACAGAGTCAATGTGGAGGCTATATACAGGGGGTACCGGTACAGAGTCAATGTGGAGGCTATATACAGGGGGTACTGGTACAGAGTCAATGTGGAGGCTATATACAGGGGGTACCAGTACAGAGTCAATGTGGAGGCTATATACAGGGGGTACTGGTACAGAGTCAATGTGGAGGCTATATACAGGGGGTACCAGTACAGAGTCAATGTGGAGGCTATATACAGGGGGGGTACAGAGTCAATGTGGAGGCTATATACAGGGGGTACCTGGTACAGAGTCAATGTGGAGGCTATATACAGGGGTTACCGATACAGAGTCAATGTGGAGGCTATATACAGGGGTACCGATACAGAGTCAATGTGGAGGCTATATACAGGGGATACCGGTACAGAGACAATGTGGAGGCTATATACAGGGTGTTACGGTACAGAGTCAATGTGGAGGCTATATACAGGGGGTACCGATACAGAGTCAATGTGGAGGCTATATACAGGGGGCACCGATACAGAGTCAATGTGGAGGCTATATACAGGGGGGTACAGAGTCAATGTGGAGGCTATATACAGGGTGTTACGGTACAGAGTCAATGTGGAGGCTATATACAGGGGGTACAGAGTCAATGTGGAGGCTATATACAGGGGGTACCAGTACAGAGTCAATGTGGAGGCTATATACAGGGGGTACCAGTACAGAGTCAATGTGGAGGCTATATACAGGGGGTACAGAGTCAATGTGGAGGCTATATACAGGGGTACCAGTACAGAGTCAATGTGGAGGCTATATACAGGGGATACCGGTACAGAGTCAATGTGGAGGCTATATACAGGGGGTACAGAGTCAATGTGGAGGCTATATACAGGGGGTACCGGTACAGAGTCAATGTGGAGGCTATATACAGGGGGTACCGGTACAGAGTCAATGTGGAGGCTATATACAGGGGGTACCGATACAGAGACAATGTGGAGGCTATATACAGGGGGTACCGATACAGAGACAATGTGGAGGCTATATACAGGGGGTACCGGTACAGAGTCAATGTGGAGGCTATATACAGGGGGTACAGAGTCAATGTGGAGGCTATATACAGGGGGCACCGATACAGAGACAATGTGGAGGCTATATACAGGGGGCACCGATACAGAGACAATGTGGAGGCTATATACAGGGGGCACCGATACAGAGACAATGTGGAGGCTATATACAGGGGGTACCGGTACAGAGTCAATGTGGAGGCTATATACAGGGGGTACCAGTACAGAGTCAATGTGGAGGCTATATACAGGGGGCACCGATACAGAGACAATGTGGAGACTATATACAGGGTGTTACGGTACAGAGACAATGTGGAGGCTATATACAGGGGGGTACCAGTACAGAGACAATGTGGAGGCTATATACAGGGGGGTACCAGTACAGAGTCAATGTGGAGGCTATATACAATGTGGAGGGGGGTACCGGTACAGAGTCAATGTGGAGGCTATATACAGGGGGTACCAGTACAGAGTCAATGTGGAGGCTATATACAGGGGGGATACAGAGAGTCAATGTGGAGGGGGCACCGTACAGAGTCAATGTGGAGGGGGGTACCGGTACAGAGTCAATGTGGAGGCTATATACAGGGGGTACCAGTACAGAGTCAATGTGGAGGCTATATACAGGGGGTACCAGTACAGAGACAATGTGTGGGGGGGCACCGGTTAGTTGAGTTAATATTTACATGTAGATAGAGTTATTAAAATGACTATGCATAGATGACAACGACCGAGAGTAGCAGCTGCATTGAAGAAGGAGAGGGAGGGGCGGGGGGGGGGCGCAATGCAAATAGTCTGAGTAGCCATTTGATTAGGTGTTCAGGAGTCCTATGTCTTGGGGATAGAAGCTGTTCAGAAGCATTGCCTTCCATAGACATAGTAGCCTAAATAATGGCCTGCAACAGCAGCACGACCCTAAGAGTGAGGAGATGTTAATTGATTCATTAACTCAGGAGCAACACCTGCTTTCAATATACTTTGTATCAGTCAATTACTCAGTGTTTCCATTATGTTGGCAGTTACCAAGCTAGGCTTAGATTTCCCCCTCTCTATACCCTCCCTGTCTATACCCTCCCTGTCTATACCCTCTCTGCCTATACCCTCCCTGTCTATACCCTCCCTGTCTTTACCCTCCCTGTCTATACCCTCCGGGTATCTACCCTCCCCCTCTATACCCTCCCTGTCGTAATTCAAGTGAGAGGAAGTCGTGTAAAGACACACACACACACACTCAGAGGAAGGCGTACACACAGGCCATCTCGGGAGGTCCGTTTCATTTAGCTCTCTGCAGAGCACCGTCGGGTTCAAAGGTTATTCAGTCACACAAATCCTATTACCTCTCCTTCTGTAGACCGGAGGCCCAGTCCTGAACCCCACAACCAGATGAAAGCGAGAGAATGTTCTGTCCGTTTCTATACACCTCCCTCCCCTCGTCGCATCCGTCTCTCACGGGGAAAAATACAACACGTGTTATCGCGCATTACATTATCAATGAATGAAATATATTTGCATTGACGTATAAGGGACGGCATCCTTTCACAATACAACATTATCCATCATGATAATCACAACTGTTACAATAAATCACCGTAAAGAAACAAGAAGAAGGTTGGGAGGGGGGGGGGCATTTGATTTAGTCAAAGTAAATAATCGATTGTTTGGCTAAATCTGAAGAAATAAAAATAAACGACATAGACTATATTACAGGCCACTTTCAGTAATACGTAATGGGTTTATAACGGTGTCATGGTTGTGTAATGAATGCAGTGACGCAACGTTGTTGAGACCGGCTACAAATGAATAGGCCAAGTTAGAAGCGGGCGGCCTATAATAACACATCGTATTACGTGACAGGCCTCTCTCTAACCACGCCTGTTTAAGTACAGTTAGTACCTGACGCAACGGAAGACGTGATCACGCCCCTTTACGCGTGGCGTCGTAAATAATGAGCACCATTTTGGAATGTCTACACACGTCATAATAATGACAACAACAAACAAAAACAAAAAACGGACGTTGTAATCAAAATGTCACCTCAGCGGGTTTCCGGTATGGAATTGATGCGCGTGAGGTTCGATCGCCTTGTTCTTCTGTGTTGCTCTAGTTGAACATAAAAACCCACATTTAAGACAACCCTGCTGGTTTTTATGAATATCCTGAACCAATATTAATTTAGGAGGAAAGGGGGGGTTAGACCTGGTTTCACTTAAACTCACTATATGACTTTAGTGGTATCAATAGAATCGAAGGGGGTTTCTGATAAGTTTGAGTAGGTAGGCCTAGTTTTGAGTTTAAAAAAAAAATGCTGATATTTGTTTAGATAATCAACCGTCGTTAGAACCCAGAGAATATATATATTGATAACTATTACTAATATAACTAATCGATAACTATTGCTAATGTTGGCGCTGTTTCCATCCCCCCAAAAAATAGATTGCAACGGAAAAAACACGACCACCTCAGACCACAAGAGAAAAGGGAACTTCGATCAGTTGTTGCAGATGTGTGTTTTTGTTACAAGCATGCAAATTCAAGAATTTAAAATAGACTATTTTAAATGTTACAAAAAGCGCGACCCCAAAGGCAAGACAACAACACATGTATCATGTTTTTGTTTGGCCAGTATAAATATGTCTAGACTAGAGGCTATGTTATAACACGCAATGGCGACACTATCAGACATTGTCACATTTTTCCCAAACATACTTAAATATATATATGATGCATAGATTAGATTAGCCGATATATATATATATATATGATGCATAGATTAGATTAGCCGATATATATATATATATATGATGCATAGATTAGATTAGCCGATATATATATATATATATGATGCATAGATTAGATTAGCCGATATATATATATATATATATGATGCATAGATTAGATTAGCCGATATATATATATATATATATATGATGCATAGATTAGATTAGCCGATATATATATATATGATGCATAGATTAGATTAGCCGATATATATATATATATATGATGCATAGATTAGATTAGATATATATATATATATATATATGATGCATAGATTAGATTAGCCGATATATATATATATATATGATGCATAGATTAGATTAGCCGATATATATATATATATATATATATGATGCATAGATTAGACACAATAGGATATATATATATTATATATGATGTCATAGATTAGATTAGATATATATATATAATATATATATATATATATATATTATATATATATATATGATGCATAGATTAGATTAGCAAATATATATATATATATATATATATGATGCATAGATTAGATTAGCCGATATATATATATATATATTAAGCAACTAATCGAAAATGAACTGATGTCTGTCATCGCTAATATGTCTTCCCTCTGAATCAACACAATAGGATATATACACATTTAACTGCGGGGTCTTTTGTTTTTCTTTTTAAACGTGTCAAACTTGTATATTCTATTTTTTTTGTCATGATCTCGACATAATTTGAAGCAAAAAAATAAATAAATCAAGTAATTGGGAACAACTATTTTGTAGCCTACATTCAAATGGATGATATGAAAAAGCCGAACCTTTCGAGTCACTGATTTAGGGACCATGGTAATGTGTGAACACGGAACACATTAAACACGGTAAACCTTTCAGCAGATCACGCGCTGATTTAGGACGTAAATATTACACAATACAGTACAGTCGACAACAACAAGAGACTCAATATATGCCATGACACCAGTGAGGTGACTTGGTTAAAGAGTAGGTGTGTGTGTGTGTGTGTGTGTGTGTGTGTGTGTGTGTGTGTGTGTGTGTGTGTGTGTGTGTGTGTGTGTGTGTGTGTGTGTGTGTGTGTGTGTGTGTGTGTGTGTGTGTGTGTGGAGACAGGACCTTCACCCAATGAGCCTCTGTCCTCCTCGACAGACTGCTGTGATTGATCCTGTATTTTGTACAGTGCATTGACACCATACACGTGGGTAATACTGATATAACCCCCCCCCCCTCTCAATGTGCGCTCATGTCCCCCACCCTCCCTATAAAATGGAGAAATACATATGAACAGATGCATAGATTAGATTAGCCGAGTTTGAGATTAACCGAACTAGATTAGCCACTTGTTCAGAATCCCAAAGTCATGTTTAACATCTGCCAAGTCATCCTAACAGCACACCTGTCGCAGGTCTGTCTTCTGTTCGCTACAGAGTCACGCGTAAAACACCTACTATACCGTCCAAAAAATACAAAACAAACACACATCGACTTCATAAAACACCAACTTTATAATCTGTATATGACACAGGTCTGAACGTTACACAACGGCCTTAAAGCAAAGCGGAATATATACAGGATGCACAGATTAGTGAATTCAAGAACAGCCCCAATGCAAACTATTAAGTAGCCTACACTGACAACACGGACTGTATCTAGAGTCTGGCTGGTTGAACGTCTCTTGGAGAATCTCTGCCTGCTAACCAAAAACATGTGCTACACGCGCCACTTACAAAAAAAATATAGGCCTCTTAATTAAAAAAAAGTTCAGACGGAAATCGAGTTAAATTACTTTCAGAAAGAGTTATAGATTGAACGTTACAAAAAAGCTCACCCTGTTGGAAACTTCACATCAGAGAAAACTGAAGCCAAAACTAAAACTCAGTCCTGTTTGATAATTATAATATCGTTGTGTGGTAATACTTCATCATTAGTAAGGAAGCGTCAGGTCTGTGAGAGTTCGCAGAGAGAGAAGCAGCCAGCGGCCCTTACCTACCTGCTCTTCCCGGCCTCAACACATGACCCGCGGCCTCTACTTCCATTCTGCTCCCGTTGGGCTTGGAGCTGGGCGGGGAAGCGATGGATGTGTGGGGGTGTTGGGGGGGGACAAAAACTTTTCTCTAACGCTTCCCCTCTTCCTCCTCTCTTCCTCCTCACACACTTTTTTCCCCTTTCTCTCTTTTCTCTCTCTCTCGCAACAGTACTTTTTGGTGAGTTGTATAAAGGGGTGAAATAATTCGACCCTTCCGCTCCCTATTGCGACGCTGCACAGGGCGCAGTGATCTGAGACTAAACACTTTAGGTGGAAAGGCCTTGGAGGGGAGCGTGAAATGATCACACCGAGAGGGAGTCAAAAGAGCCGCGCTCTCAATGTGCGCTCATGTCCCCCCCTCCTCCCCCCTTTCTCTCTCTTTCCTACACACGCACGAACGCACAACGAGACACACAATGGTATCAATATACACACACACACACTGGCACGTCACACGCACACACGTGCACCTGCAAGGCTGTGGTCCCCGCGCGCTTGCGCATCTGTCACGGAGTTCCACTTTACCAAACTACCCCCCGCCCCCCATCTCTCTCTCTGTCTCTCACCAGCTTTCCCCGTGATACTCTCTCTATCCAACGAACACGACTCGTCGTTGAGTCGACTGCTTGTAGTAATGGCACAGACGAATGAATGACGGCAACAACTGTCTGTCATCCGGATCCTGCACTCTTAGGAAAAAAAGAACCGATCAGCGGCGCTGATCCTAGATCGGTACCTATAGGGGGGGAACTTCTAGCTCTTCTCAGCGTCATCACCCACCTGTTGTTGTTAAAGCACGACAACTTTTGAGCCTCGATCCCCTTTGAGACTGTCGCCTAGTGGTTTATAAATACCTCTGACTACCTCTGACTACGTTATAGTGTTCTGATCTACAGGCACCGTGTGTGTGTGTGTGTGTGTGTGTGTGTGTGTGTGTGTGTGTGTGTGTGTGTGTGTGTGTGTGTGTGTGTGTGTGTGTGTGTGTGTGTGTGTGTGTGTGTGTGTGTGTGTGTGTGTGTGTGTGTGTGTGTGTGTGTGTGTGTGTGTGTGTGTGTGTGTGTGTGTGTGTGTGTGTGTTTCTTAGGCGTATAGACTGTACCCTGTGTTAACGTGCTGGTTAGTTTGACTTTGAACTGAAGCCCGGTCCATGTCAGGAAAGGAAGAACTCAACGTATTATTAGGTATGTAAATCAACCATGACTTGGCCTTAGAGCAGCAACGAGAGAGTAGGGAGGCGTCAGACAGACGTGTTTCTCTCTGTCTCTCTGTCTCTCTGTCTGTCTCTGTCTCTCTGTCTCTCTGTCTGTCTCTGTCTCTCTGTCTGTCTCTGTCTCTCTGTCTCTCTGTCTCTCTGTCTGTCTCTCTCTGTCTCTCTGTCTGTCTCTGTCTCTCTGTCTGTCTCTGTCTCTCTGTCTCTCTGTCTGTTTCTCTCTCTCTCCTCTCCTCTCCCCTCTATCTCTCTGTCTCTGTCTCTCTCTCTCTGTCTCTCTCTTTCTCTCTCTGTCTCTCTGTTTCTCTCTCTCTGTCTCTCTCTCTCTCTCTGTCTCTCTCTGTCTCATTCTCTGTGTCTCTGTCTCTCTCTCTGTGTCTCTGTCTCTCTCTCTGTCTCTGTCTCTCTCTCTCTCTCTTCTCTCTCTCTCTCTCTCTCTCTCTCTCTCTCTCTCTCTCTCTCTCTCTCTCTCTCTCTCTCTCTCTCTCCTCTCTCTCTCTCTCTCTCTCTTTCTCTGGAAAACATCATCAGAGCGCTGGTCGGTTGGTAGTTCGGGTCCCAGGGTTCACGAGCGACACCGAGACAATTGAGTGCAGAACAAAGCGTTGAGACAGCGACCAATTTTACTCGCCTTGTCTCGCTCTGCTCCCCCTCTGCGACCCTGACCCTTCGCCTCCCGCGACAACGGGGCGGGCAAAACAAAACACAACATAAATAGCGACGTTTTGTCTTTTTTATTTATTTTATTCATAGTGACGTTTAAAGAAGCCATTCACCGGAGCGTAATAAGAAAGAAAAGATATTGACTTGATGTCATTGTGACCGTCGTTTCCTTCTCGTAAATACCTTGTAAAAAAAACACCTTGTAAAATATCGTTGTTTTGTGTGTTTTTGTTTCAATATCAATTACTCATTCAATCAATAATTGTAAATAATTTAAATCAATAATCAAAATGAGTAATATTCATTATAATATTATTATTATTATAATATTATATTATAATATAATATAACTCTCTGAGGCTGTTTAAACACCTTGCTTGGATATTTCTAAAGACATAAAGAAGCACTTAAACACAATATTCAATTCACTCTTTTCACTCTTACACAACAATATGCCCACAAACTCAGAACCCTCCATTGGTGTCTTTGGCCTCTGAAGTGACCTCTATTGGAGTTGTCTCCCTGAACAGAACATCAACATTAAAACAACCGTTATTCGGCCGACAAAAACAGACAGGAGTTTGTAAAGTGCAAACCAACCGTCCGTTTCTTTCTCCGCCTAGTTTAGGAGAGGAGGCTCAATTTACGTTAATGATTTTATAGCGATGTCATTTCTACTTCTCGACATAACAAAGCGCATGTCGTAGGATATAGCAGAAAGGACTAAAAAGGAGAACAAATAAAATATATTCGATTAAAATAAGACACGCCCTAAAAACCCAATGCGTCAAAGTTGGAAAATATACTGAATTATATTATTTTGTGAGAAAGAAAATATTTGATGATAAAAGTAGGGTCTTTAACAGCCTTATTAAAACGGTTTTACAGCGTTTGAATCTTTTCTCTCTGCAGCTCAGACATATTAGTCAATTCTATAGGCCTTTATCCGAAAAACATACCAGGGATTTATTTTCAAACCATTAAAACATATAAGTGGTAATGTGTTAATAACTATTATTACTACCTATTCATTATTATTATTACTATTATTATAGGGGTATATTTCATGAAACAATTCCCTCTATAGTAAATAAATAAATCATACTTAACACATATATATATATATTTTTTAAATCAAACGCTACAACGAGACAATAACTGAGTTTTCATCCAATTTTTCTCGTGTTCTTTCTGGGAGAAAAATCCTAAAATAAAATACTATTGGTGAGAGTAATACCAATAACTGAACTGAATTTATAACATATTTTAACGTCGTATAATCACGGTCCCGATACATTCACGGTTTTTCTTGATCGATCAAATCAAATTGTATTTATGACGCGCGCCGAATTACAACCTCCCACCAACGGGACCTTACAGTGAAACGCTTCCTTTACAAGTCCTTAAACCAACAATGGAGTTTTAAGAAAAATACAAAAAAATCAATCAAGGAAGAAATAAAAGTAATAAATAATTAAAGTGCAGCATTAAAATAACAATAGTGAGGTTATGTAAAGGGGGGTGCTGGTTAGACACTGCACGGTGTAATTTAGGCCTATTTTAGATCCAAAACAGCCTACAGTAGCTATATCACATAAAGATAAAACCCCTTCATTAATGTAGGCCTGCGTATCATTCTACTTCATTAATGTAGGCCTGCGTATCATTCTACTTCATTAATGTAGGCCTGCGTATCATTCTACTTCATTAATGTAGGCCTGCGTATCATTCTACTTCATTAATGTAGGCCTGCGTATCATTCTACTTCATTAATGTAGGCCTTATTAATGTATTTAATGTAGGCCTGCGTATCATTCTACTTCATTAATGTAGGCCTGCGTATCATTCTACTTCATTAATGTAGGCCTTATTAATGTATTTAATGTAGGCCTGCATATCATTCTACTTCATTAATGTAGGCCTGCGTATCATTCTACTTCATTAATGTAGGCCTTATTAATGTATTTAATGTAGGCCTGCGTATCATTCTACTTCATTAATGTAGGCCTGCGTATCATTCTACTTCATTAATGTAGGCCTGCGTATCATTCTACTTCATTAATGTAGGCCTTATTAATGTATTTAATGTAGGCCTGCGTATCATTCTACTTCATTAATGTAGGCCTTATTAATGTATTTAATGTAGGCCTGCGTATCATTCTACTTCATTAATGTAGGCCTTATTAATGTATTTAATGTAGGCCTGCGTATCATTCTACTTCATTAATGTAGGCCTTATTAATGTATTTAATGTAGGCCTGCATATCATTCTACTTCATTAATGTAGGCCTGCGTATCATTCTACTTCATCAGGACCACCTTTAGCCAGTAAATTCGCATTAGTTTGGGTGATATTAATTATTATTATTATTATTATCTTTTATTTATCTGGTTAATGAATGTGATTAGAGCGAGGCGGGGGTTGGGGTGGAAAGGGATATTGTTTCTGTGACCCCCCCGGTCTGACCGAGCGGAACCGGAAAGAATCGCATTAAGAGCGCGAGACAGAAGAACTAAAGGAACAATTAGAAGAGAAACGTAAACAAATCAAATGCATACTTTGTTTGTTTGTGGGTCCTCGTCCGTCTCTGCGGCTTTCATCCAGCCGCCAGTCCTCAATATAAAGCGTTACAGAGGTTTCAAAGGGGAAGTCTACACATGTTTTCGGTCCCTACATTAACTTGCTAATGCAGCGCAATCATGTCCTCAAACGGATACAGCCGAGCGGCAATGTACTCAATGCATTTGTTGTGGTCGACAAAACATCACTTACACACTATAAACATATCGACTAATATATATATATATATTATATAACATATAGGGTAATACTGTCTGAACCGTCTTTTGTCGGGGATGTGAGGCCAAAACTGGAAGCCATTGTAATTTACAGATGATGAAACACTATCTCTCTCTCTCTCTCTCATACACACACACATACAGGCGCCTTCAGAGAGGATTCATACCCCTCGATTTATTCCACATTTCGTTGTGTTACGACCTGAATTCAAAATACCCCAATAATGACATCACAATACCCCAATAATGACATCACAATACCCCAATAATGACATCACAATACCCCAATAATGACATCACAATACCCTAATAATGACACCACAATACCCCAATAATGACATCACAATAACCCCAATAATGACATCACAATACCCACATAATGACATCACAATACCCCCATAATGACATCACAATACCCCCAATAATGAATTCAAAATACCCCAATAATGACACCACTATAGCCCAATAATGACATCACAATACCCCCATAATGACATCACAATACCCCAATAATGACATCACAATACCCCAATAATGACATCATAATACCCCAATAATGACATCACAATACCCCAATAATTACATCACAATACCCCAATAATGACATCACAATACCCCCACAATGACATCACAATACCCCAATAATGACATCACAATACCCCCATAATGACATCACAATACCCCCATAATGACATCACAATACCCAATAATGACATCACAATACCCCAATAATGACATCACAATACCCCCATAATGACATCACAATACCCCCATAATGACAAAGTGAAAAACATGTTGTTGTTTTTTAGACATGATTTTCAAATGTATTGAAAATGAAATTACAGAAATATCTTATTTACATAAGTATTTACAGCCCCAGAGTCAATATGTTGTAGAAGCACCTTCGGCAGCGATTACAGCTGTTGACTCTTTCTGGATAAATATCTAAGAGCTTTGCAAACGTGGATTATTCTTATTAAAATTCTTCAAGCTCTGTCAAGTTTGTTGTTGATCATCGCTAGACAGCCACTTCCAAGTCTTGCCATAGATTTTCAAGCCGATTTAAGTACAAACTGTAACTAGGCAACTCAAGAACATTCGATGTCTTCTTGGTAAGTAACTCCACTGTAGATTTGGCCTTGTGTTGTAGGTTATTGTCCTGCTGAAAGGTGAATTAATCTCCCAGTGTCTGGTGTAAAAGCAGACGGAACCAGGTTTTCCTCTAGGATTTTGCCTGTTCTTAGCTCTGTTCTGTTTATTTTCATCCTGAAAAACTCGCCAGTATTTGCTGATGACAAGCATACCCATACCATGATGCAGCCACCACCATACTGGAAAATAAGGAGGCAGTTACTCAGGGATGTGTTGTGTTGGATTTGCCCCAAACATGAGGCTTTGCATTTGGACCAGAAAGTATCTTCCTTTGTAGATGTTTTTTTTACATCCCCCAATATCCCCCAGTAGACCAGGCTATATCCCCCTATATCCCCCAGTAGACCAGTCTATATCCCCTATATCCCCCAGTAGACCAGCCTATATTCCCCAGTAGACCAGCCTATATCCCCCAGTAGACCAGCCTATATCCCCCAATATCCCCCAGTAGACCAGCCTATATCCCCCAGTAGACCAGCCTATATCCCCCAATATCCCCCAGTAGACCAGCCTATATCCCCCAGTAGACCAGCCTATATCCCCCTATATCCCCCAGTAGACCAGACTATATCCCCCTATATCCCCCAGTAGACCAGCCTATATCCCCCAGTAGACCAGCCTATATCCCCCAATATCTCCCAGTAGACCAGCATATATCCCCCAGTAGACCAGCCTATATCCCCCTATATCCCCCACCCTATATCCCCCAGTAGACCAGCCTATATCCCCCTATATCCCCCAGTAGACCAGCCTATATCCCCCCAGTAGACCAGCCTATATCCCCCAGTAGACCAGCCTATATCCCCCAGTAGACCAGCCTATATCCCCCAGTAGACCAGCCTATATCCCCCAGTAGACCAGCCTATATCCCCCAATATCCCCCAGTAGACCAGCCTATATCCCCCAGTAGACCAGCCTATATCCCCCAGTAGACCAGCCTATATCCCCCTATATCCCCCAGTAGACCAGCCTATATCCCCCAATATCCCCCAGTAGACCAGCCTATATCCCCCAATATCCCCCAGTAGACCAGCCTATATCCCCCAGTAGACCAGCCTATATCCCCCTATATCCCCCAGTAGACCAGCCTATATCCCCCTATATCCCCCAGTAGACCAGCCTATATCCCCCAATATCCCCCAGTAGACCAGCCTATATCCCCCTATATCCCCAAGTAGACCAGCCTATATCCCCCTATATCGCCAAGTAGACCAGCCTATATCCCCCAGTAGACCAGCCTATATCCCCCTATATCCCCAAGTAGACCAGTCTATATCCCCCTATATCCCCAAGTAGACCAGCCTATATCCCCCTATATCCCCAAGTAGACCAGCCTATATCCCCCTATATCCCCAAGTAGACCAGCCTATATCCCCCAGTAGACCAGCCTATATCCCCCTATATCCCCAAGTAGACCAGCCTATATCCCCCTATATCCCCAAGTAGACCAGCCTATATCCCCTATATCCCCAAGTAGACCAGCCTATATCCCCCAGTAGACCAGCCTATATCCCCCTATATCCCCAAGTAGACCAGCCTATATCCCCCTATATCCTCAAGTAGACCAGCCTATATCCCCCTATATCCTCAAGTAGACCAGCCTATATCCCCAGTAGACCAGCCTATATCCCCACAGTCAGCTAGCACAGTCAGCTCCACAGTCAGCTCCACAGCACAGGAAGTCCCCCAGTAGACCAGCCTATATCTTCCAGTAGACCAGCCCAACAGGGGTCTATCTCAGCCACAGCTCCACAGTCGGCTAGCACAGGAAGTCCCCAGGTAGACCAGCCTATATCCCCCAGTAGACCAGCCCAACAGGGGTCTATCTCAGCCACAGCTCCACAGTCGGCTAGCACAGGAAGTCCCCCAGTAGACCAGCCTATATCCCCCAGTAGACCAGCCCAACAGGGGTCTATCTCAGCCACAGCTCCACAGTCGGCTAGCACAGGAAGTCCCCCAGTAGACCAGCCTATATCCCCCAGTAGACCAGCCCAACAGGGGTCTATCTCAGCCACAGCTCCACAGTCGGCTAGCACAGAAAGTCCCCCAGTAGACCAGCCCAACAGGGGTCTATCTCAGCCACAGCTCCACAGTCGGCTAGCACAGGAAGTCCCCCAGTAGACCAGCCTATATCCCCCAGTAGACCAGCCTATATCCCCCAGTAGACCAGCCCAACAGGGGTCTATCTCAGCCACAGCTCCACAGTCGGCTAGCACAGGAAGTCCCCCAGTAGACCAGCCCAACAGGGGTCTATCTCAGCCACAGCTCCACAGTCGGCTAGCACAGGAAGTCCCCCAGTAGACCAGCCTATATCCCCCAGTAGACCAGCCTATATCCCCCAGTAGACCAGCCCAACAGGGGTCTATCTCAGCCACAGCTCCACAGTCGGCTAGCACAGGAAGTCCCCCAGTAGACCAGCCCAACAGGGGTCTATCTCAGCCACAGCTCCACAGTCGTCTAGCACAAGAAGTCCCCCAGTAGACCAGCCTATATCCCCCAGTAGACCAGCCTATATTCCCCAGTAGACCAGCCTATATCCCCCAGTAGACCAGCCCAACAGGGGTCTATCTCAGCCACAGCTCCACAGTCGTCTAGCACAGGAAGTCCCCCAGTAGACCAGCCCAACAGGGGTCTATCTCAGCCACAGCTCCACAGTCGGCTAGCACAGGAAGTCCCCCAGTAGACCAGCCTATATCCCCCAGTAGACCAGCCTATATCCCCCAGTAGACCAGCCTATATCCCCCAGTAGACCAGCCCAACAGGGGTCTATCTCAGCCACAGCTCCACAGTCGTCTAGCACAGGAAGTCCCCCAGTAGACCAGCCCAACAGGGGTCTATCTCAGCCACAGCTCCACAAATCAAATCAAATCAAATTTATTTATATAGCCCTTCGTACATCAGCTGATATCTCAAAGTGCTGTACAGAAACCCAGCCTAAAACCCCAAACAGCAAACAATGCAGGTGTAAAAGCACGAGGAAAAACTCCCAGAAAGGCCAAAACCTAGGAAGAAACCTAGAGAGGAACCCTGTGGGGTGGCCATCCGGGTAGAGATTATAACAGAAAATGACCAAGATGTTCAAATGTTCAGTAAAGACCAGCATGGTCAAATAATAATAAGGCAGAACAGTTGAAACTGGAGCAGCAGCACAGTCAGGTGGACTGGGGACAGCAAGGAGCCATCATGTCAGGTAGTCCTGGGGCACGGTCCTAGGGCTCAGGCCGAGAGAGAGAAAGAAAGAGAGAATTAGAGAGAGCATATGTGTCCAGTCCCCAGAGATTATAACAGAACCAAGATGTTCAAATGTTCATAAATGACCAGCATGGTTGAATAATAGTAAGGCAGAACAGTTGAAACTGGAGCAGGAGCATGGCCAGGTGGACTGGGGACAGCAAGGAGTCCTCATGTCAGGTAGTCTATCCTGGGACATGGTCCTAGGGCCCAGGCCAGTTGAAACTGGAGCAGCAGCATGGCAGTCGGCTAGCACAGGAAGTCCCCCAGTAGACCAGCCTATATCCCCCAGTAGACCAGCCTATATCCCCCAGTAGACCAGCCTATATCCCCCAGTAGACCAGCCCAACAGGGGTCTATCTCAGCCACAGCTCCACAGTCGTCTAGCACAGGAAGTCTGGCCACTAGATTGAAAAGTGAGAAACGTTATTTATCCATGACACGTTTTGTGACACCACGTCGCACCGGGTCTATTTGTATGTAAGGGTAAACATCTTACCGTGACCATTCGACAAGAGAGGACAAGGGTCTCCCGTGACTGGCTTTATACTCATGAGACACACACACACACACACACACACACACACACACACACACACACACACACACACACACACACACACACACACACACACACACACACACACACACACACACACACACACACACACACACACACACACTCCTGTCAATGTGGTTTTACTCACAGGAGACTAGAAGTGTTGTGCAGGCATTGTTGGTGTGTGTGTGTGTGTGTGTGTGTGTGTGTGTGTGTGTGTGTGTGTGTGTGTGTGTGTGTGTGTGTGTGTGTGTGTGTGTGTGTGTGTGTGTGTGTGTGTGTGTGTGTGTGTGACGGACAAGCGGGCTGGAGGACGGACGGACAGACAAAGAATGGTCCTCAGTCTAGAGACCAAAGAATGGTCCTCAGTCTAGAGACCAAAGAATGGTCCTCAGTCTAGAGACCATAGAATGGCCCTCAGTCTAGAGACCAAAGACTGGTCCTCAGTCTAGAGACCAAAGAATGGTCCTCAGTCTAGAGACCAAAGAATGGTCCTCAGTCTAGAGACCAAAGAATGGTCCTCAGTCTAGAGACCAAAGAATGGTCCTCAGTCTAGAGACCAAAGAATGGTCCTCAGTCTAGAGACCAAAGAATGGTCCTCAGTCCACAGACCAAAGAATGGTCCTCAGTCTAGAGACCAAAGAATGGTCCTCAGTCCACAGACCAAAGAATGGTCCTCAGTCCACAGACCAAAGAATGGTCCTCAGTCTAGAGACCAAAGAATGGTCCTCAGTCCACAGACCAAAGAATGGTCCTCAGTCTAGAGACCAAAGAATGGCCCTCAGTCCACAGACCAAAGAATGGTCCTCAGTCTAGAGACCAAAGAATGGTCCTCAGTCCACAGACCAAAGAATGGTCCTCAGTCCACAGACCAAAGAATGGTCCTCAGTCTAGAGACCATAGAATGGCCCTCAGTCCACAGACCAAAGAATGGTCCTCAGTCTAGAGACCATAGAATGGCCCTCAGTCCACAGACCAAAGAATGGTCCTCAGTCTAGAGACCAAAGAATGGCCCTCAGTCTAGAGACCAAAGAATGGTCCTCAGTCTAGAGACCAAAGAATGGTCCTCAGTCCACAGACCAAAGAATGGTCCTCAGTCTAGAGACCATAGAATGGTCCTCAGTCTAGAGACCAAAGAATGGCCCTCAGTCCACAGACCAAAGAATGGCCCTCAGTCCACAGACCAAAGAATGGTCCTCAGTCTAGAGACCATAGAATGGTCCTCAGTCCACAGACCAAAGAATGGTCCTCAGTCTAGAGACCATAGAATGGTCCTCAGTCTAGAGACCAAAGAATGGCCCTCAGTCCACAGACCAAAGAATGGCCCTCAGTCCACAGACCAAAGAATGGTCCTCAGTCTAGAGACCATAGAACTCAGTCTAGAGACCATAGAATGGTCCTCAGTCTAGAGACCAAAGAATGGTCCTCAGTCTAGAGACCAAAGAATGGTCCTCAGTCCACAGACCAAAGAATGGTCCTCAGTCTAGAGACCATAGAATGGTCCTCAGTCTAGAGACCAAAGAATGGTCCTCAGTCTAGAGACCAAAGAATGGCCCTCAGTCTAGAGACCAAAGAATGGTCCTCAGTCTAGAGACCAAAGAATGGCCCTCAGTCCACAGACCAAAGAATGGTCCTCAGTCTAGAGACCATAGAATGGTCCTCAGTCTAGAGACCAAAGAATGGTCCTCAGTCTAGAGACCATAGAATGGTCCTCAGTCTAGAGACCAAAGAATGGTCCTCAGTCCACAGACCAAAGAATGGTCCTCAGTCTAGAGACCATAGAATGGCCCTCAGTCCACAGATGAGTCCATCTAAATTCTAATCATTGTTTGCTATCTTTTACATTCTGTCCCACCTGACTTAACACAGCTTTCAGGATGGGTTAGACTTCAGATTAGTATTTATTCAACACCAATGACAACAATCATGGGTCAAATACTGCCCATATCAGAATAGCTTCTTCTGAAAATCCTTCTTTTTTTTCTCCCCTCTCCCAGGAATAGACAAGAGTCCTTCAAAAGTGCATGGACCACAGAACAACGCCCCCCAAAAAAACAACAACAACACAACAGTACCCAGACACACACTAAGCACCAATAAATGAGGACAATGATATGCTTCTTCTGGCTCCTTCTCTGTCTCCAATAAGAATCCTTGTCAGGCAGAACCGACACTTTGGAATGTCTGATTGGAAATAACGGAAGACCACACACACACACACACACACACACACACACACACACACACACACACACACACACACACACACACACACACACACACACACACACACACACACACACACACACACACACACACACACACACACACACACACACACACAATGCCCAGGACGCTATTCCATCTTTACCAGGCCACTGGTTTGAAATGGCGCATATCTACCGACGCTCAGCGCGTCTTTCACATCGAGGCGTCTCCACCTAGAAACTATAGTGGGTAAATAACGCTCAATAGACGGGACAGAAATCAGACAGCCGCATCGCAATTTACCTGGAGCGGCGAGGCATTCCTGACCTGCATCTCATAGAGAGACAGAGAGAGAGACAGAGAGAGAGACGGAGGGGGAGAGACAGAGAGAGACAGAGAGAGAGACGGAGAGAGAGACGGAGGGGGAGAGACAGAGAGAGAGACAGAGAGAGAGACGGAGGGGGAGAGACAGAGAGAGACGGAGGGGGAGAGAGAGAGAGAGAGAGAGAGAGACAGAGAGAGAGACGGAGGGGGAGAGACAGAGAGAGAGACGGAGAGAGAGACGGAGGGGGAGAGACAGAGAGAGAGACAGAGAGAGAGACGGAGGGGAGAGAGAGAGAGACAGAGAGAGAGAGAGAGAGAGACGGAGAGAGAGACGGAGGGGAGAGGAGAGACAGAGAGAGAGACAGAGAGAGAGAGAGACGGGGGGGGAGAGAGAGAGAGAGAGACGGACGGAGGGGAGAGAGAGAGAGACGGAGGGGGAGAGAGAGAGAGAGAGACGGAGGGGGAGAGACAGAGAGAGAGACGGAGGGGGGGAGAGACGGAGGGGGAGAGAGAGAGAGACGGAGGGGGAGAGAGGAGGAGAGAGAGACGGAGGGGGAGAGACAGAGAGAGAGACGGAGGGGGAGAGACAGAGGGGAGAGAGAGGGGGAGAGAGAGACGGAGGGGGAGAGACAGAGAGAGAGATGGAGGGGGAGAGAGAGAGACGGAGGGGGAGAGACAGAGAGAGAGAGACGGAGGGGGAGAAACAGAGACGGAGGGGGGGGAGAGACGGAGGGGGAGAGACAGAGGAGGGGGAGAGAGAGACAGAGGGGGAGAGAGACGGAGGGGGAGAGAGAGGGGAGGGGGAGAGAGAGAGAGAGAATGAGAGAGGGGGGAGAGAGAGACAGAGAGACAGAGACAGAGAGAGAGAGAGAGAGAGAGATACAGAGAGAGAGAAAGGGGGAGAGAGAGACAGAGAGAGAGACAGAGAGACAGAGACAGGAGAAAAGGAGAGTCCCTGTCCCCCTCAGTCTGCTCACCAAAGCAAAACTAGTGCGGGGTGGATGGGATGCGACGACGGGGGACCGAGGGGGGGTTAGGTTGGGGTTTCGGATGAGGACGGGGAAAGGTAGGTTAACCTTTGTAGGAAAACAATCTGACGTGATGGCCTTTTCCTGACTGTGCCTGTGCTCTGACACGCATGGGAACCCCCCCTAGAAATCAGATGGCATTCAAACTCGGGATTCTCTAGAATATCTATTCTCTAGACTACCGGAGAACGCAGCTCAATGTATGATGACAGGGCCTCTACGGAGAAATACGACGAGGACAAATGTCACAATATACATGTAGGCTGTAGTCAATAAACACATCTGGAGATATAGGGGGCCATTTATATCTATGATAGCCTATCGTTTTACATTCTCATCAATTTTACATTCCCCCCTCCCCCAAAGCAAATGTCCCTGTAGTGAACATTTTCACATTTTTTTAAAGCCTATTTATTTCAGCAGGTCATTGATGTCGATGACAGGATGTACATCTGTTCAGTTAGCCAACTCAGTTTACTGCTCGTGGTTTTACCTCTTTGTCTTTCTGCCTGTTGCTGCACTGCATCAGCCAACCGGACCCGAATATTGACGGACCCGAATATTGACGACGGTGTAATCAACTGTTAAATCAAATGTGACGCTTTTGTAGCATTGAATTGTTGATATTTAAAAACGAAGTATAGCTCCAAACACTCGACCGGTGAATGCATCTCTCAAGCCATGGCATGTTTGAATACCGGGCGCGATCTTTCCCGTAGAGGCCCAACACAGTCTCTCAATCAATTCGTGCATATATGTACAAGATGCATTTCAGCAAATTTCGTGCGTTTTTTGTGGCTTAATTCGTGAGAAAAGACACGAATTTAAGTGCTTCTTAATTCGTGTTGGGTGTGAGGCTGGGCTGACAGAACAGACTGTGGGGGAAAATTGCGCGAAAATGGTGCACCCGAGCTCCGTACAGGGGAAGGAAGGTCAACAAGCATAAACAACCGTTGGACAGCACAACAAAGTGAGTCCCCCAAAAAATGTACTGTATGCTTCTGCATAAATTATGGAATATGTCAGGGAGATGTGTATACTGTAACTAAGAAAGTAATACTAAGTGTGTATGTTGTGTAGTAAGGTGTTAGTGGTGGCGAACTTGACAATTAGTGAGTTCCAAACAAACATCACAAAACATTTATACGGAGAAAAAAACATATCACTTTGTGGGGTAAATTGTACCACCACCCAAAAGGGTATTTTGGAGACTGGGAAAGCAGAGGGACATGCGCTCTGTCTTCCCAGGTAGAGACCCTATTTATCACCTACCAGAGATGTATTTAGGAGACTGGGGAGGCAGAGGGACATGTTCTCTGTCTTCCCAGGTAGAGCCCCTATTTATCACCTACCAGAGATGTATTTAGGAGACTGGGGAGGCAGAGGGACATGCGCTCTGTCTTCCCAGGTAGAGACCCTATTTATCACCTACCTGTCAGATGTGTATTTAGGAGACTGGGGAGGCAGAGGGACATGTGCTCTGTCTTCACAGGTAGAGACCCTATTTATCACCTACCAGAGATGTATTTAGGAGACTGGGGAGGCAGAGGGACATGTGCTCTGTCTTCCCAGGTAGAGACCCTATTTATCACCTACCAGACATGTATTTAGGAGACTGGGGAGGCAGAGGGACATGTGCTCTGTCTTCACAGGTAGAGACCCTATTTATCACCTACCAGACATGTATTTAGGAGACTGGGGAGGCAGAGTGACATGTGCTGTCTTCACAGGTAGAGACCCTATTTATCACCTACCTGTCAGATGTGTATTTAGGAGACTGGGGAGGCAGAGGGACATGCGCTCTGTCTTCCCAGGTAGAGACCCTATTTATCACCTACCAGAGATGTATTTAGGAGACTGGGGAGGCAGAGGGACATGTGCTCTGTCTTCCCAGGTAGAGCCCCTATTTATCACCTACCAGAGATGTATTTAGGAGACTGGGGAGGCAGAGGGACATGTGCTCTGTCTTCACAGGTAGAGCCCCTATTTATCACCTAACAGACATGTATTTAGGAGACTGGGGAGGCAGAGGGACATGTGCTCTGTCTTCCCAGGTAGAGACCCTATTTATCACCTACCAGACGTGTATTTAGGAGACTGGGGAGGCAGAGGGACATGTGCTCTGTCTTCCCAGGTAGAGACCCTATTTATCACCTACCAGACGTGTATTCCTGATGTTCTTCTTTGCTTTAACCCCCCACCCCCCACCACATTATTCTGTTAGCATATTAACAATGTCAATCAAATCATTGATATAGCAAGGCTCCTGGAGGGTCCTTCAGCGGTTCTTTAAATTCAAAGATAATAGGTAGCCTAGGCCTAGCTACACTAAATAAGGTTTAACCCCCCCCACCACCACATATTAACAATGTAAATCAAATCATTTTGATATATCAAGGCTCCTGGAGGGTCCTTTAGGGGTTCTTCAAATTCAAACTGGGGGGTACACATTCTTCAAAGAACCCCCATTAATGGTTCCTCAAAAAACAAACTTTTTGGGGGTAAATATTTGTCCCCCTCATAATTATAAATAATAATCAGCATTACAATAACAATAATAACAACAACAACAACAATAATAATAACAATAACAATAGTAATAACAACAATAACAATAGTAATAACAATAATAACAATAACAACAATAATAATAATAACACTAATAATAATAACAACAATAATAATAATAACAACACCAACAACAACCATAATAATAACAACAACAATAATAATAAATAAATAATAACAACAACAACAATAACAACAACAATAATAATAATAACAATAATAAGAATAATAATAACAACAACAACAACAACAATAATAACACCAATATTTTAGTTGTCGGTGTTTATTATGATTTTAGTGGCAAAGCAAAATTCATAAAATCGTAAAAACGAGGTAAACTCCCAGCCCCAAGTTCAGTAGGTCTGTCGTGTTGATGTTGATGTTGATGTTGATGTGTCATCTATAGGCCGTCCGTAACCAGAATACTATGGCAGAGCCTGGGGACCAAATATGTTTCCTGTTATATTCATCAGAGGCGTATGGAAGTCTGTGAATACAAAACATATATAATTATACAAATAATTAACAAAATATGCACATTTATTATTATTATATATTTTTTTGTGGCAAAAATGATGTGAATGAAAAACCTTGTCCGTAATGAAAAGGACTCTGGGATCTTCATTAAACAGGGAGGAGGAAAAATGGCTGCTGTGACCGAGTCCTGGAAGGTTCTAGAGAAACCGTTCATGACAGTCAACTGTAGATGATGCCGTATAACTTTATGAGACAAACTAATACTGATTCTACCGTTGTGTGTCTGCTGGTCAGTGTAGACACAGACACATTCAGAAAGTATTCAGACCCCTTACACTTTATCCACATTTATCTACGTTACAGCCTTATTCTAAAATCGATTAAATTAAACATTTTCCTCACCAATCTACACACAATACCCCATAATGACATCACAATACCCCATAATGACATCACAATACCCCATAATGACATCACAATACCCATAATGACATCACAATACCCCATAATGACATCACAATACCCCATAATGACATCACAATACCCCATAATCACATCACAATACCCCATAATCACATCACAATACCCCATAATCATAATGACATCACAATACCCCATAATGACATCACAATACCCCATAATGACATCACAATACCCCATAATGACATCACAATACCCCATAATGACATCACAATACCCCATAATCACATCACAATACCCCATAATGACATCACAATACCCCATAATGACATCACAATACCCCATAATGACATCACAATACCCCATAATGACATCACAATACCCCATAATCACATCACAATACCCCATAATGACATCACAATACCCCATAATCACATCACAATACCCCATAATCACATCACAATACCCCATAATGACATCACAATACCCCATAATGACATCACAATACCCCATAATCACAAAGCGAAAACAGTTTTTTAGAATGTATTAAAAAAATGATCAAACCTTCTTTACGTAAGTATTCAGACCCTTTGCTATGAGACTCTGAATTGAGTTCAGGTGCATCCTGTTTCCATTGATCATCCTTGAGATGTTTCTACAACTTGATTGGAGTTCACCTGTGGTAAATTCAATTGATTGGACATGATTTGGAAAGGTACACAGTTAACAGTGCAGGTCAGAGCAAAAACCAAGCCAAGAGGTCGAAGGAATTGTCCGTAGAGCTCAGAGACAGGATTGTGTGGAGGCACAGATCTGGGGGAAGGGTACCAAAAAATGTCTGCATCATTAAAGGTCCCCAAGAACACAGTGGCCTCCATCATTCTTACATGGAAGAAGTTTGGAACCACCGAGACTCTTCATAGAGCTGTCCGCCCGGCCAAACTGAGCAATCGGGGAGAAGGGCCTTGGTCAGGAGATGACCAAGAACCCAATGGTCACTTTGACAGAGCTCCAGAGTTCCTCTGTGGAGATGGGAGAACCTTCCAGAAGGACAATCATCTCTGCAGCACTCCACCAATCAGGCCTTACGTCTGGAGGAAACCTGGCACCATCCCTACGGTGAAGCATGGTGGTGGCAGCATCAAGCTGTGGGGATGTTTTTCAGTGGCAGGGAACTGAGAGACTAGTCAGGATCGAGGGGAAAGATGAACGGAGCAAAGTACAGAGATATCCTTGATGAAAACCTGCTTCAGAGCACTCAGAACCTCAGACTGGGGGGATGGTTCACACAGCCAAGCATTTTTAAGTGCCAAGAAACCTGCAGTTATTAAAACATAAATATATATTTTATTTAACCAGTTAAGAACAAATTCTTATTTACAATGGCTGCCTGCCTTGGTCAAACCCCAGAATGACGCTGGGCCAATTGTGTCTCCACCCTATGAGACTCCCAATCACGGTCGGGTTGTGATACAGCCTATAAATTTAAACAGGATCTGTAGTGACATTTCTAGCACTGAGTTAGGATCTTTGAAGAACCCTTGTTTTAAAAAAACAAATGGATATTTATAGGGGTTTAATGTGATATGAATAGTTGTACAGAATAGTCTATGATAATCTCAATAAATTGTTCAACGGTGACGTTATATTAAACATGAAGACTCCACATATATTTTTTTTAGGGCGACATCAAATCAAAGTTTACTAAGACTACTGTAGACCCGTTCATCAAAATGTCTCGCCACTGTCTGTCTGAACGAACGCAGACACGCCACAGTCGGCTCCCTGGGAAAGGTCACGGTTGGCCCAAACCATTTCTCTCTCTCGAGACAAACCCCGGAAGTGATTAGCATGCGACCAAAGTCCTGCTAAAGTTCTAAACAGGGTGAGTTGATTTTCATCCGTTGGAACCAACGAGATATATGAATGTCGTTTTTTTGTTGCTTGTTGCCATAGTAAAGAGAACCTGGGGCGGTGCCAGTTGATTTAGAATCCGTCGCGTGAGTGGAACAGAGTGCTTTGTTTACATTCCCGCCGGCATGTCATAAACACGTGGGGGCGCACAGAGAACCGATGCTAAAACATATTAGCCAACTACACTTTCGATAGCATCAAAACTCAATGTAATAAGTACGTCCGCGTGTCGGAACCGGAATTACAGGCTAGTTGAACATCACGTTGTAATAACATGTCCGTTCAGATGTCCCATTTTTAGTGTTAGTGGATGTTTAGTAGAGGTTTGTTAGCCAGTTAGCTAGCTAGTATGTGAACATGCCTTGTTATGATGTATCAAACCTGGCTGTTTGTTGTAGCCGGTAACGTTAGATGGTCATGTTTACAGGACATACAGGTTTAGTAGTAACCTGTGGGCCAGTCTGCTTCAGGACTCTCACCAACTCCTTTTAAATTGCCACGACAAACATCTGGGGTCCAGGCTACACGTGTTAATGTTGTGTGTCTGTATCCCATAATGTGCCTTTATTGGCAAGTTTACTGACGAGCTCGTTGTGTTCCGTTTTGTAACCAGCTATACACGGACTGCAGTCGTCAAAAATCACATATGTATAATCATGTTTCAACAGCAGAGATGTCATATGTTTTGAAAGAGACTATTCTCATCTGTTTCTGAACTCCGTTTGTTATTGTGTTAGCGAAGCCATTTGGGCCGTTTCCATGTAACGCTCTTAAAGAGGGACACCTGAAGCCGCCTTCTCCCCTCTCCAGAGATTCACAGGTGGCTGATGTTTGTAAGCTGTTTTCAGGTAGTTCCGGTAGCTGGACAGATCTGGTTACCAGGTAGTTCAGGAGGCTGGACAGATCTGGTTACCAGGTAGTTCAGGAGGCTGGACAGATCTGGTCACCAGGTAGTTCAGGAGGCTGGACAGATCTGGTCACCAGGTAGTTCAGGAGGCTAGATCTGGTCAGGAGGCTGGACAGATCTGGTTACCAGGTAGTTCAGGAGGCTGGACAGATCTGGTTACCAGGTAGTTCAGGAGGCTGGACAGATCTGGTTACCAGGTAGTTCAGGAGGCTGGACAGATCTGGTTACCAGGTAGTTCAGGAGGCTGGACAGATCTGGTTACCAGGTAGTTCATGTTCAGGAGGCTGGACAGATCTGGTTACCAGGTAGTTCATGTTCAGGAGGCTGGACAGATCTGGTTACCAGGTAGTTCAGGAGGCTGGACAGATCTGGTTACCAGGTAGTTCAGGAGGCTGGACAGATCTGGTTACCAGGTAGTTCAGGAGGCTGGACAGATCTGGTTACCAGGTAGTTCATGTTCAGGAGGCTGGACAGATCTGGTTACCAGGTAGTTCAGGAGGCTGGACAGATCTGGTTACCAGGTAGTTCATGTTCAGGAGGCTGGACAGATCTGGTTACCAGGTAGTTCAGGAGGCTGGACAGATCTGGTTACCAGGTAGTTCATGTTCAGGAGGCTGGACAGATCTGGTTACCAGGTAGTTCATGTTCAGGAGGCTGGACAGATCTGGTTACCAGGTAGTTCAGGAGGCTGGACAGATCTGGTTACCAGGTAGTTCAGGAGGCTGGACAGATCTGGTTACCAGGTAGTTCATGTTCAGGAGGCTGGACAGATCTGGTCACCAGGTAGTTCAGGAGGCTGGACAGATCTGGTCACCAGGTAGTTCAGGAGGCTGGACAGATCTGGTCACCAGGTAGTTCAGGAGGCTGGACAGATCTGGTCACCAGGTAGTTCATGTTCAGGAGGCTGGACAGATCTGGTTACCAGGTAGTTCAGGAGGCTGGACAGATCTGGTCACCAGGTAGTTCAGGAGGCTGGACAGATCTGGTTACCAGGTAGTTCAGGAGGCTGGACAGATCTGGTTACCAGGTAGTTCAGGAGGCTGGACAGATCTGGTTACCAGGTAGTTCAGGAGGCTGGACAGATCTGGTCACCAGGTAGTTCAGGAGGCTGGACAGATCTGGTCACCAGTGGGTGATGCTGTGTTCAGGTGGGTGATGCTAGTCAGCTGTGTTCAGGTAGTTCAGGTGGGTGGTGTTAGTCAGCTGTGTTCAGGGGGTGATGTTAGTCAGCTGTGTTCAGGGGGTGATGTTAGTCAGCTGTGTTCAGGTGGGTGATGTTAGTCAGCTGTGTTCAGGGGGGTGATGTTAGTCAGCTGTGTTCAGGTGGGTGATGTTAGTCAGCTGTGTTCAGGTGGTTTTTACACTGAAATGTAAAGGAACTCCGACCCCCCCTCCCCCAGGATCAATGCACCTTCTTCAGTGGCTAAGCTTTCGGTCGGTCAGAACTCTGAGGAACATTGTTCATTGATCCTGACTGTGTGAAGATGCCTTTTCATTTCCTCAGACGACACACACACACCTCATCATTTCTCTGTCCTAGGTCTCTTCTCCACACACACACACACACACACACACACACACACACACACACACACACACACACACACACACACACACACACACACACACACACACACACACACACACACACTGTCCCCTATCCTTATTCCCTGGGTGGCGGTCTGTGAGCGGTCAGCGTGGCGTTTCCAGGGCAATGGCGCTCTTGGAGCCAATCATCTCTGGCCATCATGGCACAAGACACGCAGCACTGGCCAGGGCAATGGACCTCACAACCCCTTTCCCTCTCTCTCTTACACACACACACACACACACACACACACACACACACACACACACACACACACACACACACACACACACACACACACACACACACACACACACACACACACACACACACACACACACACACACACACACACCCCACCTGACATTGAGCACAAATAGGTAACAGGAGGAGGGTGGAGTTCACATTAGTTTGATGATAATGAGTAGGGTGGAGTTTACATTAGTTTGATGATAATGAGTAGGGTGGAGTTTACATTAGTTTGATGATAATGAGTAGGGTGGAGTTCACATTAGTTTGATGATAATGAGTAGGGTGGAGTTTACATTGGTTTGATGATAATGAGTAGGGTGGAGTTTACATTAGTTTGATGGTAATGAGTAGGGTGGAGTTTACATTAGTTTGATGGTAATGAGTAGAGTGGAGTTCACATTAGTTTGATGATAATGAGTTGGGTGGAGTTTACATTAGTTTGATGATAATGAGTAGGGTGGAGTTCACATTAGTTTGATGATAATGAGTAGGGTGGAGTTCACATTAGTTTGATGATGATAATGAGTAGGGTGGAGTTTACATTAGTTTGATGATAATGAGTAGGGTGGAGTTCACATTGGTTTGATGATAATGAACAGGGTGGAGTTCACATTGGTTTGATGATAATGAACAGGGTGGAGTTCACATTAGTTTGATGATGATAATGAGTAGGGTGGAGTTTACATTAGTTTGGAAATGAGTTAGGTGGAGTTCACATTAGTTTGATGGTAATGAGTAGGGTGGAGTTCACATTGGTTTTGATGATAATGAGTAGGGTGGAGTTCACATTAGTTTGATGATAATGAGTAGGGTGGAGTTCACATTAGTTTGATGATAATGAGTAGGGTGGAGTTCACATTAGTTCGATCATGATGATAATGAGTAGGGTGGAGTTTACATTAGTTTAATGATAATGTTGATAATGAGTAGGGTGGAGTTCACATTAGTTTGATGATAATGAGTAGGGTGGAGTTCACATTAGTTCGATCATGATGATAATGAGTAGGGTGGAGTTTACATTAGTTTAATGATAATGTTGATAATGAGTAGGGTGGAGTTCACATTAGTTTGATGATAATGAGTAGGGTGGAGTTCACATTAGTTTGATGGTAATGAGTAGGGTGGAGTTCACATTAGTTTGATGATAATGAGTAGGGTGGAGTTCACATTAGTTTGATGATAATGAGTAGGGTGGAGTTCACATTAGTTTGATGATAATGAGTAGGGTGGAGTTCACATTATTTTGATCATGATGATAATGAGTAGGGTGGAGTTCACATCAGTTTGATCATGATGATAATGAGTAGGGTGGAGTTTACATTAGTTTAATGATAATGTTGATAATGAGCAGGGTGGAGTTCACATTAGTTTGTTGATAATGAGTAGGGTGGAGTTCACATTAGTTCTGATGGTAATGAGTAGGGTGGAGTTCACATTAGTTTGATGATAATGAGTAGGGTGGAGTTCACATTAGTTTGATCATGATGATAATGAGCAGGGTGGAGTTTACATTAGTTTAATGATAATGTTGATAATGAGTAGGGTGGAGTTCACATTAGTTTGATGATAATGAGTAGGGTGGAGTTTACATTAGTTTGATAATGAGCAGGGTGGAGTTCACATTAGTTTGACGATGATAATGAGCAGGGTGGAGTTCACATTAGTTTGTTGATAATGAGTAGGGTGGAGTTCACATTAGTTTGATCATGATGATAATGAGTAGGGTGGAGTTAACATTAGTTTAATGATAATGTTGATAATGAGCAGGGTGGAGTTCACATTAGTTTGTTGATAATGAGTAGGGTGGAGTTCACATTAGTTTGATGGTAATGAGTAGGGTGGAGTTCATATTAGTTCTGATGGTAATGAGTAGGGTGGAGTTTACATTAGTTTGATGGTAATGAGTAGGGTGGAGTTCACATTAGTTTGATGATAATGAGTAGGGTGGAGTTCACATTAGTTTAATGATAATGAGTAGGGTGGAGTTTACATTAGTTTAATGATAATGTTGATAATGAGTAGGGTGGAGTTCACATTAGTTTGATGATAATGAGTAGGGTGGAGTTCACATTAGTTTGATGGTAATGAGTAGGGTGGAGTTCATATTAGTTCTGATGGTAATGAGTAGGGTGGAGTTTACATTAGTTTGATGGTAATGAGTAGGGTGGAGTTCACATTAGTTTGATGATAATGAGTAGGGTGGAGTTCACATTAGTTTGATGATAATGAGTAGGGTGGAGTTCACATTAGTTTGATCATGATGATAATGAGCAGGGTGGAGTTTACATTAGTTTAATGATAATGTTGATAATGAGTAGGGTGGAGTTCACATTAGTTTGATGGTAATGAGTAGGGTGGAGTTCACATTAGTTTGATGATAATGTTGATGATGAGCAGGGTGGAGTTCACATTAGTTTGATGATGAGCAGGGTGGAGTTCACATTAGTTCGATCATGATGATAATGAGTAGGGTGGAGTTTACATTAGTTTAATGATAATGTTGCTAATGAGCAGGGTGGAGTTCACATTAGTTTGATGGTAATGAGTAGGGTGGAGTTCACATTAGTTTGATGGTAATGAGTAGGGTGGAGTTTACATTAGTTTGATGGTAATGAGTAGGGTGGAGTTTACATTAGTTTGATGATAATGAGTAGGGTGGAGTTTACATTAGTTTGATGATAATGAGTAGGGTGGAGTTTACATTAGTTTAATGATAATGTTGATAATGAGTAGGGTGGAGTTCACATTAGTTTAATGATAATGTTGATAATGAGTAGGGTGGAGTTTACATTAGTTTGATAATGAGCAGGGTGGAGTTATTAGTTTGATGGTAATGAGTGGGGTGGAGTTCACATTAGTTTGATGATAATGAGCAGGGTGTAGTTCACATTAGTTTGATGGTAATGAGTAGGGTGGAGTTTACATTAGTTTGATGGTAATGAGTAGGGTGGAGTTTACATTAGTTTGATGATAATGAGTAGGGTGTAGTTCACATTAGTTTGATGGTAATGAGTAGGGTGGAGTTTACATTAGTTTGATGATAATGAGTAGGGTGGAGTTTACATTAGTTTGATGATAATGAGTAGGGTGGAGTTCACATTAGTTTGATGGTAATGAGGGGGGTGGAGTTTACATTAGTTTGATGGTAATGAGTAGGGTGGAGTTTACATTAGTTTGATGATAATGAGTAGGGTGGAGTTCACATTAGTTTGATGGTAATGAGGGGGGTGGAGTTTACATTAGTTTGATGGTAATGAGTAGGGTGGAGTTCACATTAGTTTGATAATGAGCAGGGTGGAGTTCACATTAGTTTGATGATAATGAGCAGGGTGGAGTTTACATTAGTTTGATAATGAGCAGGGTGGAGTTTACATTAGTTTGATGGTAATGAGTGGGGTGGAGTTCACATTAGTTTGATAATGAGCAGGGTGGAGTTTACATTAGTTTGATGGTAATGAGTAGGGTGGAGTTTACATTAGTTTGATGGTAATGAGTGGGGTGGAGTTCACATTAGTCTTTCTGTCTTTTTCTCTCTCTCTCTCTCTGTCTCACTGTCTCTTCCTCCTCTCCGCAGGGTGTTGTGACCTCCGTGGTGATGTTCGGGGGCTACGCGGACAGGGCGGAGCTAGAGGATGAGCTGTACGCGGAGGAGTCCGAGGGGTCAGAGGGTGACGACAGTGAACTAGAGTTCAGACTCTACAGCCAACTCCACTACTCCTCTAACCCCGGAGACAGGGAGGGGGTGGAGGAGGAGGTGGGAGACAGGCACCTCTCCTCCAGCCACAGAGAGAAGGAGGAGGTGGAGGAGGAGGTGGGAGACAGGCGCCTCTCCTCCAGCCACAGACAGAAGGAGGAGGTGGAGGAGGAGGTGGGAGACAGGCACCTCTCCTCCAGCCACGGAGAGAAAGAGGAGGAGAAGGAAGATGGGAGCAAGGCCAAACGACAGCAGCCACCCCTGTCACATGATCATGGTAACAGAGATCTACGACAACACCTGCTGGGGGACGCAGAGCAGAAACAACAGAAAGTCAAACTGAAAACCCAACAGGGGAGGAAACGGCAGAGAGGTCTCTCCAAAGGTGAGTGGAGGAGAACAGACAGACCACTACTGTGTGTTTGTTTATACAGGGTAGGAGACAGCAGAGAGGTCTCTCCAAAGGTGAGTGTAGGAGAACAGACAGACCACTACTGTGTGTTTGTTTATACAGGGTAGGAGACAGCAGAGAGGTCTCTCCAAAGGTGAGTGTAGGAGAACAGACAGACCACTACTGTGTGATTGTTTACACTGGGCTTTATCTAAAGGTGCGTGAATGTCCACTCACTGTCTGCGTCTGTAAAACTACCTTGTAGTATTTTGTCCGGTAGTCAGTCCACCGTTGATGTAATCACTTCTGTATAACTAACTACCTTGTAGTGAGCTAGCCGGCTAGCGAGGCTAATTGAGTCTGCGTGACTTTCTTCCTGTCCGACAGTTACCAATAACACCACCTCCATTCAGATGAATAACTAGCAGCCACGCTACACGTTGGCTCTTGTTCGTTGTACAATATACTTCTCCTTTTCACTTTTAGTTCCGTCATTCTAGTTCCGTCATTCTAGTTCCGTCATTCTAGTTCCGTCATTCTAGTTCCAACACTTTAGTTCCGTCATTCTAGTTCTGTCATTCTAGTTCCGTCATTCTAGTTCCGTCATTCTAGTTCCGCCATTCTAGTTCCGTCATTCTAGTTCCAACACTTTAGTTCCGTCATTCTAGTTCCGTCATTCTAGTTCCATCATTCTAGTTCCGTCATTCTAGTTCCAACACTTTAGTTCTGTCATTCTAGTTCCGTCATTCTAGTTCCAACACTTTAGTTCCATCATTCTAGTTCCGTCATTCTAGTTCCATCATTCTAGTTCCAACACTTTAGTTCCGTCATTCCAGTTCCGTCATTCCAGTTTCATTTTAGTTCCCATTTTAGTTCCGTCATTTCAGTTCCGTCATTCTAGTTCCGTCATTCTAGTTCCAACATTCTAGTCCCGTCATTCTAGTTCCAACATTCTAGTTCCGTCATTCTAGTCCCAACATTCTAGTCCCGTCATTCTAGTTCCAACATTCTAGTCCCATCATTCTAGTTCCAACATTCTAGTCATTCTAGTCCAGTCATTCTAGTCCCGTCATTCTAGTCCCGTCATTCTAGTCCCAACATTCTAGTCCCGTCATTCTAGTCCCATCATACATATATATATATTTATTCATTCATTGGGGTTCACAGCGGACTGAATTGAGGTCCCTGAACGGTTGGGTATAAATACCTCTATAAATACCTGTACCTCTATCGCCCTAATTATGATCATTGTTGGGTTTATCACTTATTATTTTGGTGTCCATTTCCTGCGTTGCAAAAAAAAAAAAAAAAAACATAACTCTCCTCTTATCGTTCCCCAAGGTGACCCCATAACTCTCCTCTGTCGTTCCCCAAGGTGACCCCATAACTCTCCTCTGTCGTTCCCCAAGGTGACCCCATAACAACCCCATAACTCTCCTCTGTCGTTCCCCAAGGTGACCCCATAACTCTCCTCTTATCGTTCCCCAAGGTGACCCCATAACTCTCCTCTGTCGTTCCCCAAGGTGACCCCATAACTCTCCTCTGTCGTTCCCCAAGGTGACCCCATAACAACCCCATAACTCTCCTCTGTCGTTCCCCAAGGTGACCCCATAACTCTCCTCTGTCGTTCCCCAAGGTGACCCCATAACTCTCCTCTGTCGTTCCCCAAGGTGACCCCATAACAACCCCATAACTCTCCTCTTATCGTTCCCCAAGGTGACCCCATAACTCTCCTCTTATCGTTCCCCAAGGTGACCCCATAACTCTCCTCTATCGTTCCCCAAGGTGACCCCATAACTCTCCTCTGTCGTTCCCCAAGGTGACCCCATAACAACCCCATAACTCTCCTCTGTCGTTCCCCAAGGTGACCCCATAACTCTCCTCTATCGTTCCCCAAGGTGACCCCATAACAACCCCATAACTCTCCTCTATCGTTCCCCAAGGTGACCCCATAACAACCCCATAACTCTCCTCTATCGTTCGCCAAGGTGACCCCATAACTCTCCTCTGTCGTTCCCCAAGGTGACCCCATAACTCTCCTCTGTCGTTCCCCAAGGTGACCCCATAACTCTCCTCTATCGTTCCCCAAGGTGACCCCATAACTCTCCTCTGTCGTTCCCCAAGGTAACCCCATAACTCTCCTCTGTCGTTCCCCAAGGTGACCCCATAACTCTCCTCTGTCGTTCCCCAAGGTGACCCCATAACTCTCCTCTATCGTTCCCCAAGGTGACCCCATAACAACCCCATAACTCTCCTCTATCGTTCCCCAAGGTAACCCCATAACTCTCCTCTGTCGTTCCCCAAGGTAACCCCATAACTCTCCTCTGTCGTTCCCCAAGGTGACCCCATAACTCTCCTCTGTCGTTCCCCAAGGTAACCCCATAACTCTCCTCTATCGTTCCCCAAGGTGACCCCATAACAACCCCATAACTCTCCTCTATCGTTCCCCAAGGTGACCCCATAACTCTCCTTTATCGTTCCCCAAGGTGACCCCATAACTCTCCTCTATCGTTCCCCAAGGTGACCCCATAACTCTCCTCTATCGTTCCCCAAGGTGACCCCATAACAACCCCATAACTCTCCTCTATCGTTCCCCAAGGTGACCCCATAACAACCCCATAACTCTCTTCTGTCGTTCCCCAAGGTGACCCCATAACTCTCCTCTATCGTTCCCCAAGGTGACCCCATAACTCTCCTCTATCGTTCCCCAAGGTGACCCCATAACAACCCCATAACTCCCCTCTGTCGTTCCCCAAGGTGACCCCATAACTCTCCTCTATCGTTCACCAAGGTGACCCCATAACTCTCCTCTATCGTTCCCCAAGGTGACCCCATAACTCTCCTCTGTCGTTCCCCAAGGTGACCCCATAACTCTCCTCTGTCGTTCCCCAAGGTGACCCCATAACTCTCCTCTATCGTTCCCCAAGGTGACCCCATAACTCACCTCTGTCGTTCCCCAAGGTGACCCCATAACTCCCCTCTGTCGTTCCCCAAGGTGACCCCATAACTCTCCTCTATCGTTCCCCAAGGTGAGCCCATAACTCTCCTCTTATCGTTCCCCAAGGTAACCCCATAACTCTCCTCTTATCGTTCCCCAAGGTGACCCCATAACTCTCCTCTATCGTTCCCCAAGGTGACCCCATAACTCTCCTCTATCGTTCCCCAAGGTGACCCCATAACTCTCCTCTGTCGTTCCCCAAGGTGACCCCATAACTCTCCTCTGTCGTTCCCCAAGGTGACCCCATAACTCTCCTCTGTCGTTCCCCAAGGTGACCCCATAACTCTCCTCTGTCATTCCCCAAGGTGACCCCATAACTCTCCTCTGTCGTTCCCCAAGGTGACCCCATAACTCTCCTCTGTCGTTCCCCAAGGTGACCCCATAACTCTCCTCTGTCGTTCCCCAAGGTGACCCCATAACTCTCCTCTGTCGTTCCCCAAGGTGACCCCATAACTCTCCTCTGTCGTTCCCCAAGGTGACCCCATAACTCTCCTCTGTCGTTCCCCAAGGTGACCCCATAACTCTCCTCTGTCGTTCCCCAAGGTGACCCCATAACTCTCCTCTGTCGTTCCCCAAGGTGACCCCATAACTCTCCTCTGTCGTTCCCCAAGGTGACCCCATAACTCTCCTCTGTCGTTCCCCAAGGTGACCCCATAACTCTCCTCTGTCGTTCCCCAAGGTGACCCCATAACTCTCCTCTGTCGTTCCCCAAGGTGACCCCATAACTCTCCTCTGTCGTTCCCCAAGGTGACCCCATAACTCTCCTCTGTCGTTCCCCAAGGTGACCCCATAACTCTCCTCTGTCGTTCCCCAAGGTGACCCCATAACTCTCCTCTGTCGTTCCCCAAGGTGACCCCATAACTCTCCTCTGTCGTTCCCCAAGGTGACCCCATAACTCTGCTCTTATCGTTCCCCAAGGTGACCCCATAACTCTCCTCTATCGTTCCCCAAGGTGACCCCATAACTCTCCTCTATCGTTCCCCAAGGTGACCCCAGACGTCAAAGGTTGTTCCAGGAGGTCGTCGTCATCGACTCGAGTCAAGACGACGTCATCACAGTGTCAGACAACACCGAGGAAGATGACGGGGTGTGTAGCTTGAAAGGTCAGAGGTTAAAGAAAGGACCCCTGCAGGCCTCGACCCCGGGACAACAGGTATGGCGACAGAGTGTGTCTTCGGCTTGTTCCTAGTAGCCACGTTACTTTGTACCAAAAATCTTCATAGGGACTCCCCCCTGGGACAGTATTGATCTCTAGAAACACCAACCCCTTCTAGACAGTAACATAACGACTCCCCTCTGGGACAGTATTGATCTCTAGAAACACCAACCCCTTCTAGACAGTAACATAACGACTCCCCTCTGGGACAGTATTGATCTCTAGAAACAGTAACATAGTGACTCCCCTCTGGGACAGTATTGATCTCTAGAAACACCAACTCCTTCTAGACAGTAATATAACGACTCCCCCTGGGACAGTATTGATCTCTAGAAACAGTAACATAGTGACTCCCCTCTGGGACAGTATTGATCTCTAGAAACACCAACCCCTTCTAGACAGTAACATAATGACTCCCCCTGGGACAGTATTGATCTCTAGAAACACCAACCCCTTCTAGACAGTAACATAGTGACTCTGGTACAGTGTTGATCTCTAGAAACACCAACTCCTTCTAGACAGTAACATAACGACTCCCCTCTGGGACAGTATTGATCTCTACAAACACCAACCCCTTCTAGACAGTAACATAATGACTCTGGGACAGTGTTGATCTCTAGAAACACCAACTCCTTCTAGACAGTAACATAATGACTCTGGGACAGTGTTGATCTCTACAAACACCAACCCCTTCTAGACAGTAATATAACGACTCCCCCCTGGGACAGTATTGATCTCTAGAAACACCAACCCCTTCTAGACAGTAACATAGTGACTCCCCTCTGGGACAGTATTGATCTCTAGAAACACCAACCCCTTCTAGACAGTAACATAACGACTCCCCTCTGGGACAGTATTGATCTCTAGAAACACCAACCCCTTCTAGACAGTAACATAATGACTCCCCCCTGGGACAGTATTGATCTCTAGAAACACCAACCCCTTCTAGACAGTAACATAACGACTCCCCTCTGGGACAGTATTGATCTCTACAAACACCAACCCCTTCTAGACAGTAACATAACGACTCCCCTCTGGGAAAGTATTGATCTCTACAAACACCAACCCCTTCTAGACAGTAACATAACGACTCCCCCCTGGGACAGTATTGATGTCTAGAAACACCAACCCCTTCTAGACAGTAACATAACGACTCCCCCTGGGACAGTATTGATCTCTAGAAACACCAACCCCTTCTAGACAGTAACATAACGACTCCCCCCTGGGACAGTATTGATCTCTAGAAACACCAACTCCTTCTAGACAGTAACATAATGACTCTGGGACAGTGTTGATCTCTAGAAACACCAACCCCTTCTAGACAGTAACATAATGACTCCCCCTGGGACAGTATTGATCTCTAGAAACACCAACCCCTTCTAGACAGTAACATAACGACTCCCCTCTGGGACAGTATTGATCTCTACAAACACCAACCCCTTCTAGACAGTAACATAATGACTCCACCTGGGACAGTATTGATCTCTAGAAACACCAACCCCTTCTAGACAGTAACATAATGACTCCCCCTGGGACAGTATTGATCTCTAGAAACACCAACCCCTTCTAGACAGTAACATAGTGACTCCCCTCTGGGACAGTATTGATCTCTAGAAACACCAACCCCTTCTAGACAGTAACATAACGACTCCCCCCTGGGACAGTATTGATCTCTAGAAACACCAACCCCTTCTAGACAGTAACATAATGACTCTGGGACAGTATTGATCTCTAGAAACACCAACTCCTTCTAGACAGTAACATAACGACCCCCCCCCGGGGACAGTATTGATCTCTAGAAACACCAACCCCTTCTAGAATCAGATCAGCTCTGAAAAAGATCTGATGTGATTGGTCAAAAGAGCAATTAAGTGGCGATATCAGAATTGGACTGCCTGTGTAAAGGCAGCCTAGGTGGCAGTACTCCAGACCCAGATGCAGCATGGTCCACAACCAACTCCACTCTGGTTCTGATTATCTAGCCGTTGGTGCTGCATCATTAACAGTCATCAATGAATAATACCATTTATTATGTTGTCCCCGCCCCCTTAGAGAAGCCCCGCCCCAAAGAGGAGGAGCTCCAGTGTGGGCTCTGACTCGGTGGTGGTGTTGGACTCAGGATCCGGAGCGAAGTCTGGATCGGACTCGGACAGTCTGGAGAGCTGGATGATCCTAGGCAGCGTGAGACAAGATGGAGACCAGGGCATCATACTGAACCTGGAGGGAGAAGGAGACATTAAAGGTAGGGAGGAAGGGAGGGAGGGAGGTGGGAGGAGATATTAAAGGGAGGGAGGGAGAAGGAGGCATTAAAGGTAGGGAGGGAAGGAGGGAGGGGAGGAGACATTAAAGGGAGGGACGGAGAAGGAGACATTAAAGGTAGGGAGGGAGAGAGGGGAGGAGACATTAAAGGTAGGGAGGAAACGAGGAAGGGAGGGAGGGAGGTGGGAGGAGATATTAAAGGGAGGGAGGGAGAAGGAGACATTAAAGGGAGGGAGGGAGGGAGGAGGGGAGGAGAGACATTAAAGGGAGGGAGGGAGGAGACATTAAAGGTAGGGAGGGAGGGAGAAGGAGACATTAAAGGGAGGGAGGGAGGGAGAAGGAGACATTAAAGGGAGGGAGGGAGGGAGGGAGAAGGAGACATTAAAGGGAGGGAGGGAGGGAGAAGGAGACATTAAAGGGAGGGAGGGAGGGAGGGAGGGAGGGAGGGAGGGAGAAGGAGACATTAAAGGGAGGGTGTTGTGTTGGTCGACAACATTCAGAACATCCCATCTACCTGTTAGTGATGTGTTGGTCCAGAACATCCCATCTACCTGTTAGTGATGTGTTGGTCCAGAACATCCCATCTACCTGTTAGTGATGTGTTGGTCCAGAACATCCCATCTACCTGTTAGTGATGTGTTGGTCCAGAACATCCCATCTACCTGTTAGTGATGTGTTGGTCCAGAACATCCCATCTACCTGTTAGTGATGTGTTGGTCCAGAACATCCCATCTACCTGTTAGTGATGTGTTGACGTGTGTGAGTGTGTGGAGAACTGGATTCTAATCAGCACACACACACACACACACACACACACACACACACACACACACACACACACACACACACACACACACACACTGCTCGTAACGCTAATGCCATGAACTAACAACAGATACACCTAGAGGGAAGAGAGTAAAAATGTTCTCTGCAAATCTCTTCAGATCTACACATTAGCAAACCTGCAACCTCAGCAACCTCTCTCTCTCTCCCTCATTCTATCTCTCCCATTCTGTCTCTCTATCCCCTTCATTCTATCTCTCTTTTTCTCTCCCATTTTTTTCTCTCATTCTCTCCCCCCCTCTCTCTCATTTTCTCTCCCATTCTCATTCGCTCTCTCTCTCCCCCTCTCTCTCTCCCCTCTCTTTCTCATTCTCTCATTCTCTCATTCTCTCATTCTCTCTCTCTCTCTCTCTCTCTCTCCCATTCTCTCTCTCTCTCTCTCTCTCATTCTCTCATTCTCTCATTCTCTCATTCTCTCTCTCTCTCTCTCTCTCTCTCTCTCTCTCTCTCTCTCTCTCTCTCTCTCTCTCGCTTGTTCTCACTCTGTTACTCCCTCATTTGAATTTCCCTGGGCTGAGGTTTCTGCAAGAGTGCCCCTGCACACACACACACCAGGGGAAGGGAGAGGTTCAAGAGCTGGTATGGGGCTCTGTGTTTGGGCTGATCCTACCCCCACCCCCTGTGATCTCTGGAGCTTGACCTCATGTCTGCACACGGGGGTCACGGGGGGAGTGTGTGGGGGGGGGGGGAGAAGGCTGTAGCTACGTTTTGGGAGTGGAAAGGCAACAGGAAAGGGGCGGGGTCCAAATATAGAACGGCTAGCCGGAGGAAAGGGGGCGGAGTATAGACAGGCTAGCCAGAGGAAATGGGGCGGGGTCTGAATATAGACAGGCTAGCTGGAGGAAAGGGGGACGGGGTCTGAATATAGAACGGCTAGCCAGAGGAAATGGGGCGGGGTCTGAATATAGACAGGCTAGCCAGAGGAAAGGGGGTGGGGTCTTACCACCCATACGTAGAATGTATGCACACATGACTGTAAGTCGCTTTGGATAAAAGCGTCTGCTAAATGGCATATTATTAATATAGACAGGCTAGCTGGAGGAAAGGGGGTGGGGTCTGAATATAGACAGGCTAGCTGGAGGAAAGGGGGCGTGGTCTGAATATAGACAGGCTTGCCAGAGGAAAGGGGGCGTGGTCTGAATATAGACAGGCTAGCTGGAGGAAAGGGGGGCGGGGTCTGAATATAGAACGGCTAGCCAGAGGAAAGGGGGCGGGATCTGAATATAGACAGGCTAGCCGGAGGAAAGGGGGCGGAGTATAGACAGGCTAGCCGGAGGAAAGGGGGCGGGGTCTGAATATAGACAGAGTTCTCCACAGTGAGTATAGTGAATATAGACAGAGAGGAGGAGGACAGAGGTCTCCACAGTGAGTATAGTGAATATAGACAGAGAGGAGGAGGACAGAGGTCTCCACAGTGAGTATAGTGAATGTAGACTGAGGTCTCCACAGTGAGTATAGTGAATGAGGTCTGAATATAGACAGAGGTCTCCACAGTGAGTATAGTGAATATAGACAGAGGTCTCCACAGTGAGTATAGTGAATGAGGTCTGAATATAGACTGAGGTCTCCACAGTGAGTATAGTGAATGAGGTCTGAATATAGACAGAGGTCTCCACAGTGAGTATAGTGAATGAGGTCTGAATATAGACAGAGGTCTCCACAGTGAGTATAGTGAATATAGACTGAGGTCTCCACAGTGAGTATAGTGAATATAGACTGAGGTCTCCACAGTGAGTATAGTGAATATAGACTGAGGTCTCCACAGTGAGTATAGTGAATATAGACTGAGGTCTCCACAGTGAGTATAGTGAATATAGACTGAGGTCTCCTGTGAGTATAGTGAATATAGACAGAGGTCTCCACAGTGAGTATAGTGAATATAGACAGAGGTCTCCACAGTGAGTATAGTGAGTATAGACTGAGGTCTCCACAGTGAGTATAGACTGAGGTCTCCACAGTGAGTATAGTGAATATAGACAGAGAGGAGGAGGACTGAGGTCTCCACAGTGAGTATAGTGAATATAGACTGAGGTCTCCACAGTGAGTATAGTGAATGAGGCCTGAATATAGACTGAGGTCTCCACAGTGAGTATAGACTGAGGTCTCCACAGTGAGTATAGTGAATATAGACAGAGAGGAGGAGGACTGAGGTCTCCACAGTGAGTATAGTGAATATAGACTGAAGTCTCCACAGTGAGTATAGTGAATATAGACTGAGGTCTCCACAGTGAGTATAGTGAATATAGACTGAGGTCTCCACAGTGAGTATAGTGAATGAGGTCTGAATATAGACAGAGGTCTCCACAGTGAGTATAGTGAATATAGACAGAGAGGAGGAGGACAGAGGTCTCCACAGTGAGTATAGTGAATGAGGTCTGAATATAGACAGAGAGGAGGACAGAGGTCTCCACAGTGAGTATAGTGAATATAGACAGAGGAGGACTGAGGTCTCCAGTGAGTATAGTGAATATAGACAGAGGTCTCCACAGTGAGTATAGTGAATGAGGTCTGAATATAGACAGAGGTCTCCACAGTGAGTATAGTGAATATAGACAGAGAGGAGGAGGACAGAGGTCTCCACAGTGAGTATAGTGAATGAGGTCTGAATATAGACTGAGGTCTCCACAGTGAGTATAGTGAATATAGACTGAGGTCTCCACAGTGAGTATAGTGAATATAGACTGAGGTCTCCACAGTGAGTATAGTGAATATAGACTGAGGTCTCCACAGTGAGTATAGTGAATATAGACTGAGGTCTCCACAGTGAGTATAGTGAATGAGGTCTGAATATAGACAGAGGTCTCCACAGTGAGTATAGTGAATATAGACTGAGGTCTCCACAGTGAGTATAGTGAATATAGACAGAGAGGAGGAGGACTGAGGTCTCCACAGTGAGTATAGTGAATATAGACTGAGGTCTCCACAGTGAGTATAGTGAATGAGGTCTGAATATAGACAGAGGTCTCCACAGTGAGTATAGTGAATATAGACTGAGGTCTCCACAGTGAGTATAGTGAATATAGACTGAGGTCTCCACAGTGAGTATAGTGAATATAGACAGAGAGGAGGAGGACTGAGGTCTCCACAGTGAGTATAGTGAATATAGACTGAGGTCTCCACAGTGAGTATAGTGAATGAGGTCTGAATATAGACAGAGGTCTCCACAGTGAGTATAGTGAATATAGACTGAGGTCTCCACAGTGAGTATAGTGAATATAGACTGAGGTCTCCACAGTGAGTATAGTGAATGTAGACTGAGGTCTCCACAGTGAGTATAGTGAATGAGGCCTGAATATAGACAGAGAGGAGGAGGACTGAGGTCTCCACAGTGAATATAGTGAATATAGACTGAGTCTCCAGTGAGTATAGTAAAGGGTGATTTAGTGTTTTTTTGCTGTGAGACTTTTAAGCATTTAAATACTATTAGTTGCTCTGTGAAAACATGTTACACACACACACACACACACACACACACACACACACACACACACACACACACACACACACACACACACACACACACACACACACACACAGTGGTTCTGCCAGTCCAATGTCTTGCAGTGAGGCGGGGGGGTAAGGGGGTGGAGGGGTAAGGGGGAGGCTGGGGGAAGTGGAGAGGGAGGAGGAGGTCGAGGGGTAAGGGGGAGGTGGTGGAGGGGTAAGGGGGAGGAGGTGGAGGGGTAAGGGAGGAGATGGAGAGGGTGGGGGGTGGGGGGTAGGGGGGAGATGGGGGGAGGGGTAAGGGGGAGGAGGTGGAGGGGTAAGGGAGGAGATGGAGAGGGTGGGGGGTGGGGGGTAAGGGGGAGATGAGGGGAGGGGTAAGGGGGAGGAGGTGGAGGGGTAAGGGAGGAGATGGAGAGGGTGGGGGGTGGGGGGTAAGGGGGGAGATGAGGGGAGGGGTAAGGGGGAGGAGGTGGAGGGTAAGGGAGGAGATGGAGAGGGGGGGGTAAGGGAGGAGATGGAGAGGGGGGTAAGGGAGGAGATGGAGAGGGGGTAAGGGGGAGATGGAGAGGGTGGGGGGTAAGGGGGAGATGAGGGGAGGGGTAAGGGGGGAGGGGAGGTGGAGGGGTAAGGGAGGAGATGGAGAGGGTGGGGGGGTGGGGGGAGATGGGGGGAGGGGGTAAGGGGGGAGGAGGTGGAGGGGTAAGGGGGAGGAGGTGGAGGGGTAAGGGAGGAGATGGAGAGGTGGGGGTAAGGGGGGGAGGTGGAGGGGTAAGGGAGGAGATGGAGAGGGGGGGTAAGGGGGAGATGGAGAGGGGGGGGTAAGGGAGGAGATGGAGAGGGGGGGGGGTAAGGGGGGAGATGGGGGGAGGGGTAAGGGGGAGGAGGTGGAGGGGTAAGGGAGGAGATGGAGAGGGGGGGGGTAAGGGGGAGGAGGTGGAGGGGTAAGGGAGGAGATGGAGAGGGAGGGGTAAGGGGGGAGGAGGTGGAGGGGTAAGGGGGGAGGAGGTGGAGGGGTAAGGGAGGAGATGGAGAGGGGGTAAGGGGGGAGGAGGTGGAGGGGTAAGGGAGGAGATGGGAGAGGGGGGTAAGGGGGAGGAGGTGGAGGGGTAAGGGAGGAGATGGAGAGGGGGGTAAGGGGGGAGGAGGTGGAGGGGTAAGGGAGGAGATGGAGAGGGTGGGGGGTGGGGGGGAGATGGGGGAGGGGTAAGGGGGAGGAGGTGGAGGGGTAAGGGGGAGGAGGTGGAGGGGTAAGGGAGGAGATGGAGAGGTGGGGGTAAGGGGGAGATGGGGGGAGGGGTAAGGGAGGAGATGGAGAGGGTGGGGTAAGGGGGGAGGAGATGGAGAGGGTGGGGTAAGGGGGGAGGAGATGGAGAGGGAGGGGTAAGGGGGAGGAGGTGGAGGGGGGGTAAGGGGGAGGAGGTGGAGGGGGGGGTAAGGGGGAGGAGGTGGAGGGGTAAGGGGGAGGAGGTGGAGGGGTAAGGGGGAGGAGGTGGAGGGGTGGGGGGGGAGGAGGTGGAGGGGTGGGGGGGGAGGAGGTGGAGGGGTGGGGGGAGGAGGTGGAGATGAAAAGGCCCAGTCGCTTCAGTATTCTATTTGTACTCAGAGTCCGACGAAGGACGAACTTCTCATTGTCTCTCTCTCACACACACACACACACACACACACACACACACACACACACACACACACACACACACACACACACACACACACACACACACACACACACACACACACACACACACACACACACACACACACACACACACACACACACACACACACACACCCCCCAATCGGAGAACCCTGGTCTGTCTCTTCCAGCAGCAGCCAGATGGAACCCGGATAATAAAACTGCTTCAAAACCCAGCAGTCACTGGGGGGGTTCAGACTCTCTCCTTTTCTCTCCTCTATTCTCCCTCCTCTTTCTCTCACCCTCTTGTTGTCCCCTTGGTCTTGGTCCTGTGCACACCAAACTTTGTTTGAGGCTTAAAGGCCGGTCTGCCCGCGTCTGTCGGGGTGGGCGAGCGGATCTGTGTCTCGTCTTCCTGCCAGCGTTTGGGGGGGGGGGGGGGGGTGTTTCTCTTCACTCACTTACAGGGGAGAAAGGTAAGACCTCTTCTCTCTCCTGGTTCTCTGGTAGTAGTAGGGGCTAGAGGCCTAGTGTGGACCATGGCAGGGTGTTGGGTCCTCTCCTCTCTCCTCTGGTTCTCTG
>NW_025746827.1:55000-62500 GCF_021184085.1 Oncorhynchus gorbuscha
GTGGAGGGGCGGCAGGGTAGCCTAGTGGTTAGAGTGGAGGGGCGGCAGGGTAGCCTAGTGGTTAGAGTGGAGGGGCGGCAGGGTAGCCTAGTGGTTAGAGTGGAGGGGCGGCAGGGTAGCCTAGTGGTTAGAGTGGAGGGGCGGCAGGGTAGCCTAGTGGTTAGAGTGGAGGGGTGGCAGGGTAGCCTAGTGGTTAGAGCGTTGGACTAGTAACTGCGAGTTCAAACCCCCGAGCTGACAAAGTAAAATACATTAGAGGTTAAATAAAATTTAAAAAATGCAATTGTGTTCGTTGTATTACCTCACGCTGAGCAGCACTCCCCCTACTGTATTACCTCAGCACTCCCCCTACTGTATTACCTCACGCTGAGCAGCACTCCCCCTACTGTATTACCTCAGCACTCCCCTACTGTATTACCTCACGCTGAGCAGCACTCCCCTACTGTATTACCTCACGCTGAGCAGCACTCCCCCTACTGTATTACCTCAGCACTCCCCTACTGTATTACCTCACGCTGAGCAGCACTCCCCTACTGTATTACCTCACGCTGAGCAGCACTCCCCCTACTGTATTACCTCAGCACTCCCCTACTGTATTACCTCACGCTGAGCAGCACTCCCCCTACTGTATTACCTCACGCTGAGCAGCACTCCCCTACTGTATTACCTCAGCACTCCCCTACTGTATTACCTCACGCTGAGCAGCACTCCCCCTACTGTATTACCTCACACTGAGCAGCACTCCCCTACTGTATTACCTCACACTGAGCAGCACTCCCCCTACTGTATTACCTCACGCTGAGCAGCACTCCCCTACTGTATTACCTCACGCTGAGCAGCACTCCCCTACTGTATTACCTCACGCTGAGCAGCACTCCCCCTACTGTATTACCTCACGCTGAGCAGCACCCCCCTACTGTATTACCTCACACTGATCAGCACTCCCCTACTGTATTACCTCACACTCCCCTACTGTATTACCTCACGCTGAGCAGCACTCCCTACTGTATTACCTCACGCTGAGCAGCACTCCCCTACTGTATTACCTCACGCTGAGCAGCACTCCCCTACTGTATTACCTCACGCTGAGCAGCACTCCCCCTACTGTATTACCTCACGCTGAGCAGCACCTCCCCCTACTGTATTACCTCACGCTGAGCAGCACTCCTCCTACTGTATTACCTCACGCTGAGCAGCACTCCCCCTACTGTATTACCTCACGCTGAGCAGCACTCCCCCTACTGTATTACCTCAGCACTCCCCTTACTGTATTACCTCAGCACTCCCCCTACTGTATTACCTCAGCACTCCCTCTACTGTATTACCTCAGCACTCCCCCTACTGTATTACCTCACGCTGAGCAGCACTCCCCCTACTGTATTACCTCACGCTGAGCAGCACTCCCCCTACTGTATTACCTCACACTCCCCTACTGTATTACCTCACACTGAGCAGCACTCCCCTACTGTATTACCTCACACTGAGCAGCACTCCCCTACTGTATTACCTCACGCTGAGCAGCACTCCCCCTACTGTATTACCTCACGCTGAGCAGCACTCCCCTACTGTATTACCTCACACTGAGCAGCACTCCCCCTACTGTATTACCTCACGCTGAGCAGCACTCCCCTACTGTATTACCTCACACTCCCCTACTGTATTACCTCACGCTGAGCAGCACTCCCCTACTGTATTACCTCACACTGAGCAGCACTCCCCCTACTGTATTACCTCACGCTGAGCAGCACTCCCCTACTATATTACCTCACGCTGAGCAGCACTCCCCCTACTGTATTACCTCACGCTGAGCAGCACTCCCCTACTGTATTACCTCACGCTGAGCAGCACTCCCCTACTGTATTACCTCACGCTGAGCAGCACCTCCCCTATTGTATTACCTCACGCTGAGCAGCACTCCTCCTACTGTATTACCTCACGCTGAGCAGCACTCCCCCTACTGTATTACCTCACGCTGAGCAGCACTCCCCCTACTGTATTACCTCAGCACTCCCCTACTGTATTACCTCAGCACTCCCTCTCCTGTATTACCTCAGCACTCCCCCTACTGTATTACCTCACGCTGAGCAGCACTCCCCTACTGTATTACCTCACACTGAGCAGCACTCCCCTACTGTATTACCTCACGCTGAGCAGCACTCCCCCTACTGTATTACCTCACACTGAGCAGCACTCCCCCTACTGTATTACCTCACGCTGAGCAGCACTCCCCTACTGTATTACCTCACACTCCCCCTACTGTATTACCTCACGCTGAGCAGCACTGCCCCTACTGTATTACCTCACGCTGAGCAGCACTCCCCTACTGTATTACCTCACGCTGAGCAGCACTCCCCTACTGTATTACCTCACACTGAGCAGCACTCCCCTACTGTATTACCTCACACTGAGCAGCACTCCCCCTACTGTATTACCTCACGCTGAGCAGCACTCCCCTACTGTATTACCTCACGCTGAGCAGCACTCCCCCTACTGTATTACCTCACACTGAGCAGCACTCCCCCTACTGTATTAACTCACGCTGAGCAGCACTCCCCCTACTGTATTACCTCACACTCCCCCTACTGTATTACCTCACGCTGAGCAGCACTCCCCCTACTGTATTACCTCACACTGAGCAGCACTCCCCCTACTGTATTACCTCACGCTGAGCAGCACTCCCCTACTGTATTACCTCACACTCCCCCTACTGTATTACCTCACACTCCCCCTACTGTATTACCTCACACTCCCCTACTGTATTACCTCACGCTGAGCAGCACTCCCCTACTGTATTACCTCACGCTGAGCAGCACTCCCCTACTGTATTACCTCAGCACTCCCCCTACTGTATTACCTCAGCACTCCCCCTACTGTATTACCTCACGCTGAGCAGCACTCCCCTACTGTATTACCTCACACTCCCCCTACTGTATTACCTCATGCTGAGCAGCACTCCCCCCTACTGTATTACCTCAGCACTCCCCCTACTGTATTACCTCACGCTGAGCAGCACTCCCCCTACTGTATTACCTCAGCACTCCCCTACTGTATTACCTCACACTGAGCAGCACTCCCCTACTGTATTACCTCACGCTGAGCAGCACTCCCCTACTGTATTACCTCACGCTGAGCAGCACTCCCCTACTGTATTACCTCAGCACTCCCCTACTGTATTACCTCACGCTGAGCAGCACTCTCCCTACTGTATTACCTCAGGACTCCCCCTACTGTATTACCTCAGGACTCCCCTACTGTATTACCTCAGCACTCCCCTACTGTATTACCTCACGCTGAGCAGCACTCCCCCTACTGTATTACCTCACGCTGAGCAGCACCTCCCCTACTGTATTACCTCAGCACTCCCCCTACTGTATTACCTCACACTCCCTCTACTGTATTACCTCACGCTGAGCAGCACTCCCCCTACTGTATTACCTCACGCTGAGCAGCACTCCCCTACTGTATTACCTCACGCTGAGCAGCACTCCCCTACTGTATTACCTCACGCTGAGCAGCACTCCCCCTACTGTATTACCTCAGCACCTCCCCTACTGTATTACCTCACGCTGAGCAGCACTCCCCTACTGTATTACCTCACGCTGCACCTCCCCCTACTGTATTACCTCAGCACTCCCCTACTGTATTACCTCACGCTGAGCAGCACTCCCCCTACTGTATTACCTCACACTCCCCTACTGTATTACCTCAGCACTCCCCTACTGTATTACCTAATATAATAATATATGCCATTTAGCAGACGTTTTTATCCAAAGCGACTTACAGTCATGTGTGCATACATTCTACGTATGGGTGGTCCCGGGGATCGAACCCACTACCCTGGCGTGACAAGCGCTATGCTCTACCAACTGAGCTACAGAAGGACCACCTCACACTCCCCCTACTGTATTACCTCACGCTGAGCAGCACTCCCCCTACTGTATTACCTCACGCTGCACCTCCCCCTACTGTATTACCTCAGCACTCCCCCTACTGTATTACCTCAGCACTCCCCCTACTGTATTACCTCACGCTGAGCAGCACTCCCCCTACTGTATTACCTCACGCTGAGCAGCACTCCCTACTGTATTACCTCACGCTGAGCAGCACCTCCCCCTACTGTATTACCTCACGCTGCACCTCCCCTACTGTATTACCTCAGCACTCCCCTACTGTATTACCTCACGCTGAGCAGCACTCCCCTACTGTATTACCTCACACTCCCCTACTGTATTACCCCACGCTGAGCAGCACTCCCCCTACTGTATTACCTCACGCTGAGCAGTACTCCCCCTACTGTATTACCTCACGCTGAGCAGCACTCCCCCTACTGTATTACCTCACACTCCCCTACTGTATTACCTCACGTTGAGCAGCACTCCCCTACTGTATTACCTCACGCTGAGCAGCACTCCCCCTACTGTATTACCTCACGCTGAGCAGCACTCCCCCTACTGTATTACCTCAGCACTCCCCCTACTGTATTACCTCACGCTGAGCAGCACTCCCCCTACTGTATTACCTCACGCTGAGCAGCACTCCCCCTACTGTATTACCTCACGCTGAGCAGCACCCCTACTGTATTACCTCACGCTGAGCAGCACTCCCCCTACTGTATTACCTCACGCTGAGCAGCACTCCCCCTACTGTATTACCTCACGCTGAGCAGCACTCCCCCTACTGTATTACCTCAGCACTCCCCCGACTGTATTCACCTGAGCAGCACTCCCCACTGTATTACCTGAGCAGCACTATACTGTATTACCTGAGCAGCACTCCCTACTGTATTACCTCAGCTGAGCAGCACTCCCCCTACTGTATTACCTATAATATAATATAATAACCTCACACTCCCCTACTGTATTACCTCACGCTGAGCAGCACTCCCCTACTGTATTACCTCACGCTGAGCAGCACTCCCCCTACTGTATTACCTATAATATAATATAATAACCTCACACTCCCCTACTGTATTACCTCACGCTGAGCAGCACTCCCCCTACTGTATTACCTCACGCTGAGCAGCACCTCCCCTACTGTATTACCTCACGCTGAGCAGCACTCCCCCTACTGTATTACCTCCGCTGAGCAGCACTCCCCCTACTGTATTACCTCACACTGAGCAGCACTCCCCCTACTGTATTACCTCACACTGAGCAGCACTCCCCCTACTGTATTACCTCCCGCTGAGCAGCACTCCCCCTACTGTGAGCATTACCTCACGCTGAGCAGCACTCCCCCTACTGTATTACCTCAGCACTCCCCTACTGTATTACCTCACACTGAGCAGCACTCCCCCTACTGTATTACCTCACGCTGAGCAGCACTCCCCTACTGTATTACCTCCGCTGAGCAGCACTCCCCCTACTGTATTACCTCACGCTGAGCAGCACTCCCCCTACTGTATTACCTCACACTGATTACCTCAGCACTGAGCAGCACTCCCCTACTGTATTACCTCACGCTGAGCAGCACTCCCCTACTGTATTACCTCACGCTGAGCAGCACTCCCCTACTGTATTACCTCACGCTGAGCAGCACTCCCCTACTGTATTACCTCACGCTGAGCAGCACTCCCCTACTGTATTACCTCAGCACTCCCCTACTGTATTACCTCACGCTGCACCTCCCCTACTGTATTACCTCACGCTGCACCTCCCCCTACTGTATTACCTATAATATAATATAATTACCTCACACTGAGCAGCACCCCCTACTGTATTACCTCACGCTGAGCAGCACCTCCCCCTACTGTATTACCTCACGCTGAGCAGCACCTCCCCCTACTGTATTACCTCACGCTGAGCAGCACTCCCCTACTGTATTACCTCACGCTGAGCAGCACTCCCCTACTGTATTACCTCACGCTGAGCAGCACTCCCCTACTGTATTACCTCACGCTGAGCTGCACTCCCCTACTGTATTACCTCACGCTGAGCAGCACCTCCCCCTACTGTATTACCTCACGCTGCAGCACTCCCCCCTACTGTATTACCTCACGCTGAGCAGCACCTCCCCTACTGTATTACCTCACGCTGCACCTCCCCCTACTGTATTACCTCACGCTGCAGCACCCCCTACTGTATTACCTCACACTGAGCAGCACTCCCCTACTGTATTACCTCACACTGAGCACCTCCCCTACTGTATTACCTCACGCTGAGCAGCACCTCCCCCTACTGTATTACCTCACGCTGCACCTCCCCCTACTGTATTACCTCACACTGAGCAGCACCCCCCCTACTGTATTACCTCACGCTGCACCTCCCCTACTGTATTACCTCACGCTGAGCAGCACCCCCCCTACTGTATTACCTCACACTCCCCTACTGTATTACCTCACACTGAGCAGCACTCCCCCTACTGTATTACCTCACGCTGAGCAGCACCTCCCCTACTGTATTACCTCACGCTGCACCTCCCCTACTGTATTACCTCACGCTGCACCTCCCCTACTGTATTACCTCACGCTGTGTTACCTCACACTGACCTCCCCTACTGTATTACCTCACGCTGCACCTCCCCCTACTGTATTACCTCACGCTGCACCTCCCCCTACTGTATTACCTCACGCTGATTACCTCAGCACCTCCCCTACTGTATTACCTCACGCTGAGCAGCACCTCCCCTACTGTATTACCTCACGCTCACTCCCCCTACTGTATTACCTCACGCTGAGCAGCACCTCCCCTACTGTATTACCTCACGCTGCACCTCCCCTACTGTATTACCTCACGCTGAGCAGCACCTCCCCCTACTGTATTACCTCACGCTGCACCTCCCCTACTGTATTACCTCACGCTGCAGCACTCCCCTACTGTATTACCTCACGCTGCACCTCCCCTACTGTATTACCTCACGCTGCACCCTACCTCCGCCCTACTGTATTCACGCTGCACCTCCCCCTCACGCTGCACCTCCCCCTACTGTATTACCTCACGCTGCACCTCCCCTACTGTATTACCTCACGCTGCACCTCCCCCTACTGTATTACCTCACGCTGCACCTCCCCCTACTGTATTACCTCACGCTGCACCTCCCCCTACTGTATTACCTCACTGAGCAGCACCTCCCCCTACTGTATTACCTCACGCTGCACCTCCCCTACTGTATTACCTCACGCTGCACCTCCCCTACTGTATTACCTCACGCTGCACCTCCCCCTACTGTATTACCTCACGCTGCACCTCCCTACTGTATTACCTCACGCTGCACCTCCCCTACTGTATTACCTCACGCTGCACCTCCCCCTACTGTATTACCTCACGCTGCACCTCCCCTACTGTATTACCTCACGCTGCACCTCCCCCTACTGTATTACCTCACGCTGCACCTCCCCTACTGTATTACCTCACGCTGCACCTCCCCCTACTGTATTACCTCACGCTGCACCTCCCCCTACTGTATTACCTCACGCTGCACCTCCCCTACTGTATTACCTCACGCTGCACCTCCCCCTACTGTATTACCTCACGCTGCACCTCCCCTACTGTATTACCTCAC
>NW_025746827.1:67500-75000 GCF_021184085.1 Oncorhynchus gorbuscha
CCCAGAGTGTTGGTTAGTGTTAGTTGACTACCCAGCCCTAAGCCTTCTCTCCCAGAGTGTTGGTTAGTTAGTTGGTTAGTGTTAGTTGACTACCCAGCCCTAAGCCTTCTCTCCCAGAGTGTTGGTTAGTGTTAGTTGACTACCCAGCCCTAAGCCTTCTCTCCCAGAGTGTTGGTTAGTGTTAGTTGACTACCCAGCCCTAAGCCTTCTCTCCCAGAGTGTTGGTTAGTGTTAGTTGACTACCCAGCCCTAAGCCTTCTCTCCCAGAGTGTTGGTTAGTGTTAGTTGACTACCCAGCCCTAAGCCTTCTCTCCCAGAGTGTTGGTTAGTGTTAGTTGACTACCCAGCCCTAAGCCTTCTCTCCCAGAGTGTTGGTTAGTGTTAGTTGACTACCCAGCCCTAAGCCTTCTCTCCCAGAGTGTTGGTTAGTGTTAGTTGACTACCCAGCCCTAAGCCTTCTCTCCCAGAGTGTTGGTTAGTTAGTTGACTACCCAGCCCTAAGCCTTCTCTCCCAGAGTGTTGGTTAGTGTTAGTTGACTACCCAGCCCTAAGCCTTCTCTCCCAGAGTGTTGGTTAGTTAGTTGACTACCCAGCCCTAAGCCTTCTCTCCCAGAGTGTTGGTTGGTTAGTGTTAGTTGACTACCCAGCCCTAAGCCTTCTCTCCCAGAGTGTTGGTTAGTTAGTTGGTTAGTGTTAGTTGACTACCCAGCCCTAAGCCTTCTCTCCCAGAGTGTTGGTTGGTTAGTGTTAGTTGACTACCCAGCCCTAAGCCTTCTCTGCCAGAGTGTTGGTTAGTTCGTTGGTTAGTGTTAGTTGACTACCCAGCCCTAAGCCTTCTCTCCCAGAGTGTTGGTTAGTTAGTTGGTTAGTGTTAGTTGACTACCCAGCCCTAAGCCTTCTCTCCCAGAGTGTTGGTTAGTTCGTTGGTTAGTGTTAGTTGACTACCCAGCCCTAAGCCTTCTCTCCCAGAGTGTTGGTTAGTTAGTTGGTTAGTGTTAGTTGACTACCCAGCCCTAAGCCTTCTCTCCCAGAGTGTTGGTTAGTTAGTTGGTTAGTGTTAGTTGACTACCCAGCCCTAAGCCTTCTCTCCCAGAGTGTTGGTTAGTTAGTTGGTTAGTGTTAGTTGACTACCCAGCCCTAAGCCTTCTCTACCAGAGTGTTGGTTAGTTCGTTGGTTAGTGTTAGTTGACTACCCAGCCCTAAGCCTTCTCTCCCAGAGTGTTGGTTAGTTCGTTGGTTAGTGTTAGTTGACTACCCAGCCCTAAGCCTTCTCTCCCAGAGTGTTGGTTAGTGTTAGTTGACTACCCAGCCCTAAGCCTTCTCTCCCAGAGTGTTGGTTAGTTAGTTGGTTAGTGTTAGTTGACTACCCAGCCCTAAGCCTTCTCTTGCCTCTTCTTTAAAGATATTTAGATTAGCTAGCTAGCATCAGTCTCTATTCATCTAGTACCCAATCCACAATGGCACCCTATTCCCTATATAGTGCACTACTTTAGACCAGGTCAGGACTACAGTATTGTCTTGTTGGTCCTGGTCCGGTCTCCAGGTCAGAACTACAGTATTGTATTGTTGGTTCTGGTCCGGTCTCCAGGTCAGAACTACAGTATCGTCTTGTTTGTTCTGGTCCGGTCTCCAGGTCAGAACTACAGTATTGTCTTGTTGGTCCTGGTCCGGTCTCCAGGTCAGAACTACAGTATTGTGTTGTTGGTTCTGGTCCGGTCTCCAGGTCAGAACTACAGTATTGTCTTGTTGGTCCTGGTCCGGTCTCCAGGTCAGAACTACAGTATTGTCTTGTTGGTCCTGGTCCGGTCTCCAGGTCAGAACTACAGTATTGTGTTGTTGGTTCTGGTCCGGTCTCCAGGTCAGAACTACAGTATTGTCTTGTTTGTTCTGGTCCGGTCTCCAGGTCAGAACTACAGTAAGTGCGTGCAGTGCATTAGCTGTGGCTTTATGGTGGGTTTGTCACCTCAATGTCCCGACGAGTCACCAGAATGCCCTGACGAGTCACCTCAATGTCCCGACGAGTCACCTCAATGTCCCGACGAGTCACCAGAATGCCCCGACGAGTCACCAGAATGCCCTGACGAGTCACCTCAATGCCCTGACGCGTCACCTCAATGTCCTGACGAGTCACCCCAATGTCCTGACGAGTCACCTCAATGTCCCGACGAGTCACCCCAATGTCCCGACGAGTCACCAGAATGCCCTGACGAGTCACCTCAATGTCCCGACGAGTCACCTCAATGTCCCGACGAGTCACCTCAATGTCCTGACGAGTCACCCCAATGTCCCGACGAGTCACCTCAATGTCCCGACGAGTCACCTCAATGTCCTGACGAGTCACCCCAATGTCCTGACGAGTCACCTCAATGTCCTGACGAGTCACCCCAATGTCCTGACGAGTCACCTCAATGTCCCGACGAGTCACCTCAATGTCCCGACGAGTCACCTCAATGTCCCGACGAGTCACCAGAATGCCCCGACGAGTCACCAGAATGCCCCGACGAGTCACCAGAATGCCCCGACGAGTCACCAGAATGCCCCGACGAGTCACCAGAATGCCCCGACGAGTCACCAGAATGCCCCGACGAGTCACCAGAATGCCACGACGAGTCACCAGAATGCCCAGACGAGTCACCAGAATGCCCTGACGAGTCACCTCAATGTCCCGACGAGTCACCAGAATGCCCCGACGAGTCACCAGAATGCCCCGACGAGTCACCAGAATGCCCCGACGAGTCACCAGAATGCCCCGACGAGTCACCTCAATGTCCCGACGAGTCACCTCAATGTCCTGACGAGTCACCTCAATGTCCCGACGAGTCACCAGAATGCCCCGACGAGTCACCAGAATGCCCCGACGAGTCACCTCAATGTCCCGACGAGTCACCTCAATGTCCCGACGAGTCACCTCAATGTCCTGACGAGTCACCAGAATGCCCCGACGAGTCACCTCAATGTCCCGACGAGTCACCTCAATGTCCTGACGAGTCACCAGAATGCCCCGACGAGTCACCTCAATGTCCCGACGAGTCACCTCAATGTCCTGACGAGTCACCAGAATGCCCCGACGAGTCACCTCAATGCCCCGACGAGTCACCTCAATGCCCCGACGAGTCACCTCAATGTCCCGACGAGTCACCTCAATGTCCCGACGAGTCACCAGAATGCCACGACGAGTCACCAGAATGCCCAGACGAGTCACCAGAATGCCCTGACGAGTCACCTCAATGTCCCGACGAGTCACCAGAATGCCCCGACGAGTCACCAGAATGCCCCGACGAGTCACCTCAATGTCCCGACGAGTCACCTCAATGTCCTGACGAGTCACCTCAATGTCCTGACGAGTCACCAGAATGCCCCGACGAGTCACCTCAATGTCCCGACGAGTCACCTCAATGTCCCGACGAGTCACCTCAATGTCCTGACGAGTCACCAGAATGCCCCGACGAGTCACCTCAATGTCCCGACGAGTCACCTCAATGTCCTGACGAGTCACCAGAATGCCCCGACGAGTCACCAGAATGCCCCGACGAGTCACCTCAATGTCCCGACGAGTCACCTCAATGTCCTGACGAGTCACCAGAATGCCCCGACGAGTCACCTCAATGCCCCGACGAGTCACCTCAATGCCCCGACGAGTCACCTCAATGTCCCGACGAGTCACCTCAATGTCCCGACGAGTCAACAGAATGTCTCCCCTTTTCTCTGTTCTCCCTTTTCTCTGTCCTCCCTTTTCTCTGTCCTCCCTTTTCTCTGTCCTCCCTTTTCTCTGTCCTCCCTTTTCTCTGTCCTCCCTTTTCTCTGTCCTCCCTTTTCTCTGTCCTCCCTTTTCTCTGTCCTCCCTTTTCTCTGTCCTCCCTTTTCTCTGTTCTCCCTTTTCTCCGTCCTCCCTTTTCTCTGTCCTCCCTTTTCTCTGTCCTCCCTTTTCTCTGTCCTCCCTTTTCTCCGTCCTCCCTTTTCTCCGTCCTCCCTTTTCTCTGTCCTCCCTTTTCTCTGTCCTCCCTTTTCTCTGTCCTCCCTTTTCTCTGTCCTCCCTTTTTCTCTGTCCTCCCTTTCTCTTATTTATTCCACGAGGGATGAGGCAGACGTGTGTGTGTGTGTGTGTGTGTGTGTGTGTGTGTGTGTGTGTGTGTGTGTGTGTGTGTGTGTGTGTGTGTGTGTGTGTGTGTGTGTGTGTGTGTGTGTGTGTGTGTGTGTGTGTGTGTGTGTGTGTGTGTGTGTGTGTGTGTGTGTGTGTGTGTGTGTGTGTGTGTGTGTGTGTGTGCAGAATAAACCACAGGTATGCCTTAGTGAGGAGTGTGATAATGGATTTTATACCCTCTTTCTCTCTCTCTCATCCCCTCATCTCCTCGTGGTATTAGTGTAGAGATTTAAACTAAACTCTAAGGTATATTAAATCATGGCGTCTGTTGTTCTTTTAAACAACTGATTCAATTTACACCCCACCCCCGCCACCCCACCCCCGCCACCCTACCCCCCGCCACCCTACCCCCGCCACCCCACCCCCGCCACCCTACCCCCGCCACCCCACCCCCGCCACCCCAGTGGAGGGGATTATACACAAAGGAGAGAGAGAGAGAGGAGAGGTAACGAACAGAGAGGTGGAGAGAGAGAGGAGAGGAGAGGAGAGGTAACGAACAGAGAGGTGGAGAGAGAGAGAGGAGAGGAGAGGTAACGAACAGAGAGGTGGAGAGAGAGAGAGGAGAGGAGAGGAGAGGAGAGGAGAGGAGAGGTAACGAACAGAGAGGTGGAGAGAGAGAGGAGAGGAGAGGAGAGGTAACGAACAGAGAGGTGGAGAGAGAGAGGAGAGGAGAGGTAACGAACAGAGAGGTGGAGAGAGAGAGGAGAGGAGAGGAGAGGTAACGAACAGAGAGGTGGAGAGAGAGAGGAGAGGAGAGGAGAGGTAACGAACAGAGAGGTGGGAGAGAGAGAGGAGAGGTAACGAACAGAGAGGTGGAGAGAGAGGAGAGGAGAGGAGAGGAGAGGTAACGAACAGAGAGGTGGAGAGAGAGAGGAGAGGAGAGGTAACGAACAGAGAGGTGGAGAGAGAGAGGAGAGGAGAGGTAACGAACAGAGAGGTGGAGAGAGAGAGGAGAGTAGAGGTAACGAACAGAGAGGTGGAGAGAGAGAGGAGAGGAGAGGTAACGAACAGAGAGGTGGAGAGAGAGGAGAGGAGAGGAGAGGAGAGGTAACGAACAGAGAGGTGGAGAGAGAGAGGAGAGGAGAGGTAACGAACAGAGAGGTGGAGAGAGAGAGGAGAGGAGAGGTAACGAACAGAGAGGTGGAGAGAGAGAGAGGAGAGGAGAGGTAACGAACAGAGAGGTGGAGAGAGAGGAGAGGAGAGGAGAGGAGAGGTTAACGAACAGAGAGGTGGAGAGAGAGAGGAGAGGAGAGGTAACGAACAGAGAGGTGGAGAGAGAGGAGAGGAGAGGAGAGGAGAGGAGAGGTAACGAACAGAGAGGTGGAGAGAGAGAGGAGAGGAGAGGTAACGAACAGAGAGGTGGAGAGAGAGAGGAGAGGAGAGGTAACGAACAGAGAGGTGGAGAGAGAGAGAGAGGAGAGGAGAGGTAACGAACAGAGAGGTGGAGAGAGAGAGAGGAGAGGTAACGAACAGAGAGGTGGAGAGAGAGAGAGGAGAGGTAACGAACAGAGAGGTGGAGAGAGAGAGAGGAGAGAGAGGAGAGGAGAGGAGAGGTAACGAACAGAGAGGTGGAGAGGAGAGGAGAGGAGAGGTAACGAACAGAGAGGTGGAGAGAGAGGAGAGGAGAGGAGAGGAGAGGTAACGAACAGAGAGGTGGAGAGAGAGAGAGGAGAGGAGAGGTAACGAACAGAGAGGTGGAGAGAGAGAGGAGAGGAGAGGAGAGGAGAGGTAACGAACAGAGAGGTGGAGAGAGAGGAGAGGAGAGGAGAGGAGAGGTAACGAACAGAGAGGTGGAGAGAGAGGAGAGGAGAGGTAACGAACAGAGAGGTGGAGAGAGAGGAGAGGAGAGGAGAGGTAACGAACAGAGAGGTGGAGAGAGGAGAGGAGAGGAGAGGAGAGGTAACGAACAGAGAGGTGGAGAGAGAGGAGAGGAGAGGTAACGAACAGAGAGGTGGAGAGAGAGAGAGAGAGGAGAGGTAACGAACAGAGAGGTGGAGAGAGAGAGGAGAGGAGAGGAGAGGTAACGAACAGAGAGGTGGAGAGAGAGAGGAGAGGAGAGGAGAGGAGAGGAGAGGAGAGGAGAGGAGAGGAGAGGAGAGGTAACGAACAGAGAGGTGGAGAGAGAGAGGAGAGGAGAGGTAACGAACAGAGAGGTGGAGAGAGAGAGGAGAGGAGAGGAGAGGAGAGGAGAGGAGAGGAGAGGAGAGGAGAGGAGAGGTAACGAACAGAGAGGTGGAGAGAGAGAGGAGAGGAGAGGTAACGAACAGAGAGGTGGAGAGAGAGAGGAGAGGAGAGGAGAGGAGAGGAGAGGTAACGAACAGAGAGGTGGAGAGAGAGAGGAGAGGAGAGGTAACGAACAGAGAGGTGGAGAGAGAGAGAGGAGAGGTAACGAACAGAGAGGTGGAGAGAGAGGAGAGGAGAGGAGAGAGAGGAGAGGAGAGGAGAGGAGAGGAGAGGAGAGGAGAGGAGAGGTAACGAACAGAGAGGTGGAGAGGAGAGGAGAGGAGAGGTAACGAACAGAGAGGTGGAGAGAGAGAGGAGAGGAGAGGAGAGGTAACGAACAGAGAGGTGGAGAGAGAGAGGAGAGGAGAGGTAACGAACAGAGAGGTGGAGAGAGAGAGGAGAGGAGAGGAGAGGTAACGAACAGAGAGGTGGAGAGAGAGAGGAGAGGAGAGGAGAGGTAACGAACAGAGAGGTGGAGAGAGAGAGGAGAGGTAACGAACAGAGAGGTGGGAGAGAGAGGAGAGGAGAGGAGAGGAGAGGAGAGGTAACGAACAGAGGTGGGAGAGAGAGAGGAGAGGAGAGGTAACGAACAGAGAGGTGGAGAGAGAGAGGGAGAGGAGAGGTAACGAACAGAGAGGTGGAGAGAGAGAGGAGAGGAGAGGTAACGAACAGAGAGGTGGAGAGAGAGAGGAGAGAGAGGTAACGAACAGAGGTGGTGGAGAGAGAGGAGAGGAGAGGAGAGGAGAGGTAACGAACAGAGAGGTGGAGAGAGAGAGGAGAGGAGAGGTAACGAACAGAGAGGTGGAGAGAGAGAGGAGAGGAGAGGTAACGAACAGAGAGGTGGAGAGAGAGAGAGGAGAGGAGAGGTAACGAACAGAGAGGTGGAGAGAGAGAGGGAGAGGAGAGGAGAGGTAACGAACAGAGAGGTGGAGAGAGAGAGAGAGGAGAGGTAAACGAACAGAGAGGTGGAGAGAGAGGAGAGGAGAGGAGAGGAGAGGAGAGGTAACGAACAGAGAGGTGGAGAGAGAGAGGAGAGGAGAGGTAACGAACAGAGAGGTGGAGAGAGAGAGGAGAGGAGAGGTAACGAACAGAGAGGTGGAGAGAGAGAGAGGAGAGGAGAGGTAACGAACAGAGAG
>NW_025746827.1:80000-85265 GCF_021184085.1 Oncorhynchus gorbuscha
AGATATACAGACAGATATCACTCTACCAGATATCACACATTACAGACAGAGAGACTCTACCAGATATCACACATTACAGACAGAGAGACTCTACCAGATATCACACATTACAGACAGAGACTCTACCAGATATCACACATTACAGAGACTCTACCAGATATCACACATTACAGACAGAGAGACTCTACCAGATATCACACATTACAGACAGAGACTCTACCAGATATCACACATTACAGACAGAGAGACTCTACCAGATATCACACATTAGAGACTCTACCAGATATCACACATTACAGACAGAGAGACTCTACCAGATATCACACATTACAGACAGAGAGACTCTACCAGATATCACACATTACAGAGACTCTACCAGATATCACACATTACAGACAGAGAGACTCTACCAGATATCACACATTACAGACAGAGACTCTACCAGATATCACACATTACAGAGACTCTACCAGATATCACACATTACAGACAGAGACTCTACCAGATATCACACATTACAGACAGAGACTCTACCAGATATCACACATTACAGACAGAGAGACTCTACCAGATATCACACATTACAGACAGAGAGACTCTACCAGATATCACACATTACAGAGACTCTACCAGATATCACACATTACAGACAGAGACTCTACCAGATATCACACATTACAGACAGAGACTCTACCAGATATCACACATTACAGACAGAGACTCTACCAGATATCACACATTACAGACAGAGACTCTACCAGACAGAGATCTACACATTACAGACAGAGACTCTACCAGATATCACACATTACAGACAGAGACTCTACCAGATATCACACATTACAGACTCTACCAGATATCAGACATTACTACCAGATATCTACACAGATATCAGACAGAGAGACTCTACCAGATATCACACATTACAGACAGAGAGACTCTACCAGATATCACACATTACAGACTCTACCAGATACACACATTACAGACAGAGATCACAGATTACAGAGACTCTACCAGATATCACACATTACAGAGACTCTACCAGATATCACACATTACGGACAGAGACTCTACCAGATATCACACATTACAGACAGAGACTCTACCAGATATCACACATTACAGACAGAGACTCTACCAGATATCACACATTACAGACAGACAGAGAGACTCTACCAGATATCACACATTACAGACAGAGAGACTCATTACAGACACCAGATATCACACATTACAGAGACTCTACCAGATATCACACATTACAGACAGAGAGACTCTACCAGATATCACACATTACAGACAGAGAGACTCTACCAGATATCACACATTACAGACAGAGAGACTCTACCAGATATCACACATTACAGACAGAGACTCTACCAGATATCACACATTACAGACAGAGACTCTACCAGATATCACACATTACAGACAGAGACTCTACCAGATATCACACATTACAGACAGAGACTCTACCAGATATCACACATTACAGAGACTCTACCAGATATCACACATTACAGACAGAGACTCTACCAGATATCACACATTACAGACAGAGACTCTACCAGATATCACACATTACAGACACACACACCGAGACACACACACACACACACACACCGAGAGACAGTCTTTTTTTGGCACTGGTCCCTTTCGTGATTGGACCATGTGGTTGCCGTGCGGTTTCCAGGCCGCGCCCCTGCTGAGTGGTAATTGGTCTCCATGGCGTTGCCGCGTGGCGACGGAAGTTTGATTGACAGGTTGGCCACCTGCCCTGGCTGCTAAAACAGGGGAGAGATGGACAGGGGAAGGGGATGTGGGGGTTTGGTTGGGGTAAGGTGTGAAGGGGATATGGGGGGTGGGGGGTTTGGTTGGGGTAAGGGGATATGGGGGTGGGGGGTTTGGTTGGGATGGGGGTGGGGGTTTGGTTGGGGTAAGGGTGAAGGGGATGTGGGGGGGTTTGGTTGGGGTAAGGTGTGAAGGGGATATGGGGGTGGGGGATTTGGTTGGGGTGAAAGAGAGTTGAGAGAGGGAGAAAATGGGGGGAACCATACTGTCACGTGTTGGTGGGCTGGGTGTAGTCCAAAATCTTCTGCCACTTACTATTAGCCTGTGAAACACTAGTTCCGCCTCACCCCCGCGAGGGCCCTTTCCTCACCCCGCGAGGACCGTCTCACCCCGCGAGGACCGTCTCACCCCGTGAGGACCGTCTCACCCCGCGAGGGCCCTTCTCACCCCGCGAGGACCGTCTCACCCCCCAGTTCCTCACCCCGCGAGGACCGTCTCACCCCGTGAGGACCGTCTCACCCCGCGAGGACCCGTCTCACCCCGCGAGACCCGTCTCACCCCGCGAGGACCCGTCTCACCCCGCGAGGACCCGTCTCACCCCGCGAGGACCGTCTCACCCCGCGAGGACCGTCTCACCCCACGAGGACCGTCTCACCCCGCGAGGACCCGTCTCACCCCGCGAGGACCCGTCTCACCCCGCGAGGACCGTCTCACCCCGCGAGGGCCCTTCTCACCCCGCGAGGGCCCGTCTCACCCCGCGAGGGCCCGTCTCACCCCGCGAGGACCGTCTCACCCCGCGAGGACCGTCTCACCCCGCGAGGACCGTCTCACCCCGCGAGGGCCCGTCTCACCCCGCGAGGACCCGCCTCACCCCGCGAGGACCCGTCTCACCCCGCGAGTACCGTCTCACCCCGCGAGGACCCGTCTCACCCCGCGAGTACCGTCTCACCCCGCGAGGGCCCTTCTCACCCCGCGAGGACCCGTCTCACCCCGCGAGGGCCCGTCTCACCCCGCGAGGGCCCGTCTCACCCCGCGAGGGCCCGTCTCACCCCGCGAGGACCGTCTCACCCCGCGAGGACCCGCCTCACCCCGCGAGGGCCGTCTCACCCCGCGAGGGCCCGTCTCACCCCGCGAGGGCCCGTCTCACCCCGCGAGGACCGTCTCACCCCGCGAGGACCCGCTCACCCCCGCGAGGACCGCACCCCGCGAGGACCGTCTCACCCCGCGAGGACCGTCTCACCCCGCGAGGACCCGCCTCACCCCCGCGAGGACCGCCACCCCCGCGAGGACCGCCTCACCCCGCGAGGACCGTCTCACCCCGCGAGGACCCGTCTCACCCCGCGAGGACCCGTCTCACCCCGCGAGGACCGTCTCACCTCCCGCGAGGCCCGTCTCACCCCGCGAGGCCCGTCTCACCCCGCGAGGTCCGTCTCACCCTGCGAGGGCCGTCTCACCCCATGAGGCCGTACATTGAGTAGACAACAGCATGCAGTCAAACAGATCGTTCCAAACAGAAGCTTTTCCACTTTGCTTCTTAATATAAATCCACATGTTTTCTATATTATGTTATTAGCTTGTGAAACACTAGTTAGTTGGTCTTAGCAAGCTGCACATGTGTGTCCCTAATGCTAATCGCTAGCTAGCTGGCTAGCAGTGGTGGAGTATCACAGCATTGTTTGTCCCTTTGCTGTCGCATGGCTAGCAGTGGTGGAGAGAACAGCATTGTTTGTGTGTTTGTCCCTAATGCTAATCGCTAGCAGTGGTGGAGTATCACAGCATTGTTCGTGTGTTTGTCCCTAATGCTAATCGCTAGCATTGGCGGAGTATCACGGCATTGTTTGTGCAACAGCCTGTTCTTAATCAGAGAGGAAAAGGACAAGAATATTCTAAAATATTTTGTCCAATTTCAATATAATCAAGGTCCCTTGGGAAAGCCTGACCAACACTTTGGTTCCTACTCTGTCACAATCTCTCCTCCCTTTTTTTTCTCTTTTTTTCTTTCGTGCGTCATGCCAACAAAACTGCATTCCAAGCGCCTGTAATCCCAACCCAAAATTCCAATGATCGTTCTATGTCTATGTAGGATTCCAACAGTTTACCACGGTGTTTTGATGTAGAATCGCAAAGTAAAATCACAATATTTGGCACAAAAATCACAATTATATATTTTTTACACGTTATCGTTATTGTGTGTTGTGTGTGTGTGTGTGTGTGTGTGTGTGTGTGTGTGTGTGTGTGTGTGTGTGTGTGTGTGTGTGTGTGTGTGTGTGTGTGTGTGTGTGTGTGTGTGTGTGTGTGTGTGTGTGTGTGTGTGTGTGTGTGTGTGACATCACCCATGCTCTCTGGCCTCCCCCTTTGTGAGGTTAAACACACTGAGAGGGCGTCTGACACACACACACACACACCGTCTCCATTGTCATGTATAGCGTTGTTAATCCGTCCGTGTCGCTCGGTGTCAGACACTCTTGTTTAGGGGGTCAGGGCCTCTTCCTCTCTTTGTGTGTTAATGGAGCTGCCGTGTGGGCGCAGCGGTCTAAGGCTCTGCTAGAGGCGTTACAGACCCTGGTTCGATTCCGGGCTGTATCTCAGTGCTAGAGGCGTTTACTACAGTCCCTGGTTCCATCCCGGGCTGTATCACAGTGTGCTAGAGGCGTTACTACAGACCCTGGTTCTATCCCGGGCTGTATCCCTGCAGTGCTAGAGGCGTTATTACAGACCCTGGTTCTATCCCGGGTCGTATCACAGGTGCTAAGAGGCGTTACTACAGACCCTGGTTCGATTCCAGGCTGTATCACAATGCTAGGAGGCGCACACAGACCCTGGTTCTCTCCCCCCCCTTCCCTCCCCCCCTCCCTCCCTCTCTCCTTCCTCTCCCTCCCTCCCCCCTCCCTCTCCTTCCTCTCCCTCTCCCCCTCTCCCTCCTCCCTCTCCCTTTCCCTCCCTCCCTCTCCTTTCCCTCCCCTCTCTCCCTCTCTCTCCTTCCCTTCCTCCTCCCTCCCTCTCTCACCTCCCCTCTCCCCTCTCTCCCTCTCTCCCTCTCTCCTTCCCCCTTCCTCCCTCCCTCTCCTCACCTCCCTCTCCCCTTCCCCCTCCCTTCCCTCCCTCCCCTCTCCTCACCTCCCTCTCCCCTCTCTCCCTCTCTCCTTCCCTCCCCCTTCCCTCACCTCCCTCTCCTCTCTCTCTCTCCTTCCCCTCCCTCCCTCTCCCCTCACCCCCTCTCCCTCCCTCCCTCCCTCCCTCAACGTGGGGAAGGGTATCTGGTGGGACTGGAGGCAGCAGGATGGTTACACTTGAGGAGGGTTGTCATGGGATACCGTCGCGGGAGGAGAGGAGCTGTGTGTGGTGTTCTGTTCTCCATCAGACTTCAACCACCCTGGCTGCCCCCTGTCTCCTGAGAAGATTGTTGTTCAGGGTATCTCTCTGTCTGTGTCTCTCTCTCTCTGTCCGTGTCTCTCTCTGTCCGTGTCTCTC
>NW_025746828.1:0-32500 GCF_021184085.1 Oncorhynchus gorbuscha
ACCTTAACCCCTATATTCTACACCTTAACCCCACATTCTACACCTTAACCCCACATTCTACACCCTACCCCTACCCAGTACACTAGCCGCTACATTTTACACCTAACCTAGCCAGTACCCTAGCTCCTACATTCTACACCTTAACCCCTGGATTCTACACCCTAATACTCTACCCAGTACCCTAACCCCTACCCAGTACCCTAACCCTACCCAGTACCCTACCCAGTACCCTAACCCCTACCCAATACCCTACACAGTAACCTAACCCTACCCAGTACCCTACCTAATACCCTAAACCCTACCTAGTACCCTAGCCCCTACATTCTACACCCTAACCCATACATTCTACACCCTAACCCTACATTCTACACCCTAACCCCTACCGAGTACCCTAACCCCTACTCAGTACCCTAACCCCGACACAGTACCCTACCCAGTACCCCCAACCTACCCAGTACCCTACCCAGTAACCACTACCCAGTACCCTAACCATCACCAGTACCCTAACCCCTACCCAGTACCCTAACCCCTACCCAGTACCCTAGCCAGTACCCTAACCCCTACCCAGTACCCTACCCAGTACCTAACCCCCACCCAGTACCCTTCAGTCTTACCCTGCTGATGGTGAAGAGCAGACCAGGTCGTCCATTACAGACTCCAGTGAAACAGTATCTCAGCCTCCAGTAGAAGAGGTGTTCTGATATGAAGGTAATTAGAGACAGGCCCATGGCGGTAGCCAGCATGTAAAACACTCCAGCCATGTTGTCTATGTCCAGCTGACTGGACATCACCTCGTTCTTCTCATTGTGACAGATCCCTGTTAGCCAGATAGCCTCCAACTCCTCCATCTCACCTGAGAAGAGGGGGAGAGAGAGAGAGAGAGAGAGAGAGAGAGAGAGAGAGAGAGAGAGAGAGAGAGAGAGAGAGAGAGAGAGAGAGAGAGAGAGAGAGAGAGAGAGAGAGGAGAGAGAGAGAGAGAGAGAGATAGAGACAGACAGAGAGAGGGAGAGTGGGGGGACAGGGAGAGAGAGAGGTTGAGGTAGAGAGATAGATAGATTGAGAGATAGACAGTAAGTAAAGGCTATGACATGATCTATTGATAGAGAGAGAGAGGTAGACAGTAAGTAAAGGCTATGACATGATCTATTGATAGAGAGAAGGGGGTGAGGAGGGGTGAGGAGGGGGAGACAGAAGGGGGTGAGGAGGGGTGAGGAGGGGGAGACAGAAGGGGTGAGGAGGGGTGAGGAGGGGGGAGACAGAAGGGGGTGAGGAGGGGTGAGGAGGGGGAGACAGAAAGGGGTGAGGAGGGGGAGACAGAAGGGGGTGAGGAGGGGTGAGGAGGGGAGACAGAAGGGGGTGAGGAAGGGTGAGGAGGGAGAGACAGAAGGGGGTGAGGAGGGGTGAGGAGGGGGAGACATAAGGGGGTGAGGAGGGGTGAGGAGGGGAGACAGAAGGGGTGAGGAGGGGTGAGGAGGGGGAGACAGAAGTGGGTGAGGAGGGGTGAGGAGGGAGAGACAGAAGTGGGTGAGGAGGAGAGACAGAAGGGGTGAGGAGGGGTGAGGAGGGGGAGACAGAAGGGGGTGAGGAGGGGTGAGGAGGGAGAGACAGAAGGGGGTGAGGAGGGGTGAGGAGGGAGAGACAGAAGGGGGTGAGGAGGGGTGAGGAGGGGTGAGGAGGGGGAGACAGAAGGGGGTGGAGAGGGGTGAGGAGGAGGAGACGGTAATGTAACCATGGTAACTGTGTGATGGTAATACCTGTAGTCTGCTAGCTGGCTGTGTGAATGTAACCATGGTAACTGTGTGACGGTAATACTGTAGTCTGCTAGCTGGCTGTGCGAATGTAACCATGGTAACTGTGTGATGGTAATACTGTAGTCTGCTAGCTGGCTGTGTGAATGTAACCATGGTAACTGTGTGATGGTAATACTGCAGTATGCTAGCTGGCTGTGTGAATGTAACCATGGTAACTGTGTGACGGAAATACTGTAGTCTGCTAGCTGGCTGTGTGAATGTAACCATGGTAACTGTGTGACGGTAATACTGTAGTCTGCTAGCTGGCTGTGTGAATGTAACCATGGTAACTGTGTGACGGTAATACTGTAGTCTGCTAGCTGGCTGTGCGAATGTAACCATGGTAACTGTGTGATGGTAATACTGTAGTCTGCTAGCTGGCTGTGTGAATGTAACCATGGTAACTGTGTGATGGTAATACTGCAGTCTGCTAGCTGGCTGTGTGAATGTAACCATGGTAACTGTGTGATGGTAATACTGTAGTCTGCTGGCTGTGTGAATGTAACCATGGTAACTGTAGTCTGCTAGCTGGCTGTGTGAATGTAACCATGGTAACTGTGTGACGGTAATACTGTAGTCTGCTAGCTGGCTGTGTGAATGTAACCATGGTAACTGTGTGACGGTAATACTGTAGTCTGCTAGCTGGCTGTGCGAATGTAACCATGGTAACTGTGTGATGATAATACTGTAGTCTGCTAGCTGGCTGTGTGAATGTAACCATGGTAACTGTGTGACGGTAATACTGTAGTCTGCTAGCTGGCTGTGTGAATGTAACCATGGTAACTGTAGTCTGCTAGCTGGTCTGTCTTCCTGTTTTAGCTATCATAGCAGGCCTACCAATAATATACCCTTATTCCTGAAGTGTGCACTCGTTCACTACATCCCATGTGGGAGTCTCCGATTTCTCTTTCGAGTCCTTTCCTTTCAGATCACTGAAGGGAAGGGAACAAGTGTACACTTTGTGAGGAAGGACAGATAGTGGGACCAGAGTGGAACATGCTAGCTGTGTGGCCTGGCAGGGAAGGCTGTAATGTAGTGTAGTGGAGATGTAGTGTAGATACTCTACACTGTAGTGATTAGTGACACTGTAGTGTAGTGGAGATGTAGTGGATATACTCTACACTGTAGTGATTAGTGACACTGTAGTGTAGTGGAGATGTAGTGTATATACTCTACACTGTAGTGTAGTGGAGATGTAGTGTAGATACTCTACACTGTAGTGATTAGTGACACTGTAGTGTAGTGGAGATGTAGTGGATATACTCTACACTGTAGTGATTAGTGACACTGTAGTGTAGTGGAGATGTAGTGTAGATACTCTACACTGTAGTGATTAGTGACACTGTAGTGTAGTGGAGATGTAGTGGATATACTCTACACTGTAGTGATTAGTGACACTGTAGTGTAGTGGAGATGTAGTGGATATACTCTACACTGTAGTTATTAGTGACACTGTAGTGTAGTGGAGATGTAGTGTAGATACTCTACACTGTAGTGTAGTGGAGATGTAGTGGATATACTCTACACTGTAGTGATTAGTGACACTGTAGTGTAGTGGAGATGTAGTGGATATACTCTACACTGTAGTGATTAGTGACACTGTAGTGTAGTGGAGATGTAGTGTAGATACTCTACACTGTAGTGATTAGTGACACTGTAGTGTAGTGGAGATGTAGTGTAGATACTCTACACTGTAGTGATTAGTGACACTGTAGTGTAGTGGAGATGTAGTGGATATACTCTACAGTGTAGTGTAGTGGAGATGTAGTGTAGATACTCTACACTGTAGTGATTAGTGTAGTCTATAATTTTCCCTCAGGGAAAATGGTGCCCATTTAGTGGAGCTGTATGGTCCAGGTACTGCTGCTCTCCTCTCCTCCCTCTCTCCCCTTTCTCATCCCTCTCTCCTCTTTCCCCTTTCTCATCCCTCTCGCCTCTCTCCTCTTTCTCATATCTCTCTCCTCTCCTCTCTCCTCTCCTCTCTCCCCTTTCTCATCCCTCTCTCTCCTCTCTCCTCTCTCCTCTTTCTCATATCTCTCTCTTCTCTTCTCCTCTCCTCTCTCCTCCTCTCCTCTCCTCTCATATCTCTCTCTTCTCTTCTCCTCTCCTCTCTCCTCCTCTCCTCTCCTCTCTCCTCTTTCTCATATCTCTCTCCTCGCCTCACTCTCATCCCTCACCTCCCTCCTCTCCTCCTCTCCTCCATCACCTCCTCTCCTCCTCTCATCCCTCACCTCCTCTCATGCCTCCCCCCTCTCATCCCCTCTCATGCCTCTCCTCACTCTCTCCTCTCCTCCCTCTCTCCTGAATCAGAATGAGTGAGCTAACTGTAAGTGGCTCTGGATAAGAGCGTCTGCTAAATGACTAACATGTCAATGTAGAGACATGAAGAGAGTGTTGGATATTATGAGAGACGAGAAGAGAGACGAGAGGAGAGTGTAGGATATGTAGAGAGACAAGAAGAGAGTGTAGGATATGTAGAGAGACAAGAAGAGAGAAGAGATGAGAGACGAGAAGAGAATGTAGAATATGAAGAGAGACGAGAAGAGAGATGAGGAGAGTGTAGGATATGTAGATGTCATGTTTGTCATTTATTATCATGTCTTGTCCCTGTGCTCCCCATTCTGTTCGTTTCCCTCTGCTGGTCTTATTGGGTTCTTTCCCTCTTTCTATCCCTCTCTCTCCCCCTCCCCCTCTCACTCTCTCGCTCTCTCTTCTCTCTGTCGTTCCGTTCCTGCTCCCAGCTGTTCCTATTCCCCTAATCATCATTTAGTCTTCCCACACCTGTTCCCGATCCTTTCCCCTGATTAGAGTCCCTATTTATTCCTTTGTGTTCCGTTCCTGTCCCGTCGGTTCCTTGTTTAGTATTCACCATGCTGTGATTGCGTTTCGCCCTGTCCTGTCGTGTTTTTGCTGTGATTGTGTATCGCCCTGTCCTGTCGTGTTTTTTGCCTTCATCAGATGCTGCGTGTGAGCAGGTGTCTCTGTCAACTACGGCCTGCGCCTACCTACGGCGACCTGCAGTCTGTGGCCGCTTCTCCAGTTATTCCCCTCTACAGACTAGAGGATTTTTGTTATTCCCTGTTTGGACTTAAATAAACTCTGTTTCTGTTAAGTCGCTTTTGGGTCCTCTTTCACCTGCATGACAGTAGAGAGACGAGAAGAGAGGGTAGGATATGTAGAGAGACAAGAAGAGAGATGAGGAGAGTGTAGGATATGTAGAGAGACGAGAAGAGTGTAGGATATGTAGAGAGACGAGAAGAGAGGGTAGGATATGAAGAGAGATGAGAAGAGAGTGTAGGATATGTAGAGAGACGAGAAGAGAGTGTAGGATATGAAGAGAGATGAGAAGAGAGGGTAGGATTTTCAAGCAACAAGAGAAGAGGAAAGGAGAGAAGATGAGAGGAGAAGAGAAGAGAAGAGGAGAGCCGAGCAGAGGAATGGAGAGGGAGAGGAAAGAGGGAGGAGAAGAGAGGAAGGAAAGGAGCGGAAAGGAGAGGAAAGGAGAGGAAAGTAAAGGAGAGGAAAGGAAAGGAGAGCAGAGAAAAGGAGCGGAAAGGAAAGGAGAGGAGAGGAAAGGAGAGGAGAGTAGAGGGAGAGGGAGGAGAGGAGAGGAGAGAGGAGAGGAAAGGAGAGGAGAGAGAGGAGAGGGAGAGGAGGGGAGGGGAGGGGAGGGGAGAGGAGAGGAAAGGGAGAGGAAAGGAGAGGAGAGGAAATGAGAGGAGAGGAGAGGAGAGGAAAGGAGAGGTGAGCAGAGGAAAAGAGAGGAAAGAGGGAGGAGAGGAGAGGAAGGAAAGTAATGGAAAGGAAAGGAGAGGAGAGGAAAGGAGAGGAGATCAAAGGAAATGAGAGGTGAGCAGAGGAAAGGAGAAGAAAGAGGGAGAGGAGAGGATGGAAAGTAACGGAAAGGAAAGGAGAGGAAAGGATAGCAGAGGAAAGGAGAGCAGAGGAAAGAAGAGGAGAGGAAAGGAGAGGAGAAGAAAGGAAATGAGAGTAAAGGAGAGCAAAGGAAAGGAGAGGAGAGGAAAGGAGAGCAGAGGAGGAGAGGAGAGGAGAGGAGAGGAGAGGAGAGGAGAGGAGAGGAGAGGAGAGGAGAGGAGAGGAGAGGAGAGGAGATGAGATGAGATGAGATGAGAGGAGAGGAGAGGAGGAGAGGAGATGAGATGAAAGGAGGGGAAAGGAAAGGAGAGGAGAGCAGAGGAGAGGAGAGGAGGAGAGGAGAGGAGAGGAGAGGGAGGAGAGGAGAGGAGAGGAGAGGAGAGGAGAGGAGAGCAGATGAAATGAGAGGAAAGGAGGGGAAAGGAAAGGAGAGGAGAGCAGAGGAAAGGAGAGAAAAGGAGAGGAAAGGAAAGGAGAGGAGAGCAGAGGAAAGGATGGAAAAGGAGAGGAAAGGAAAGGAGAGGAGAGCAGAGGAAAGGAGAGAAAAGGAGAAGAAAGGAAAGGAGAGGACCACAAACAGCGAGGTGTAGACAACACAGTGAAATGCTTACTTGCCAGTTCTCCTCTCTTGGACTTGGCTGAACAGAAGTGTAACAGTAGAGAAGACAGATGAAAAAACAGACAGAAATACATACAACCCTATTTACATACAACCCTATTTACATATACCCCATTTACATACAACCCTATTTACATATACCCTATTTACATACAGCCCTATTTACACACAACCCTATTTATATACAGCCCTATTTACATATACCCCTATTTACATATACCATATTTACATACAACCCTATTTACATACAACCCTATTTACATACAACCCTATTTACATACAACCCTATTTACATACAACCCTATTTACATACAACCCTATTTACATATAACTCTATTTACATATACCCCTATTTACACACAACCCTATTTATATACACTATTTACATATACCCCTATTTACATATACCCTATTTACATACAACCCTATTTACATACAACCCTATTTACATACAACCCTATTTACATATAACTCTATTTACATATACACTATTTACACACAACCCTATTTACATACAACCCTATTTACATACAACCCTATTTACATACAACCCTATTTACATACAACCCTATTTACATACAACCCTATTTACATACAACCCTATTTACATATAACTCTATTTACATATACACTATTTACATACAACTCTATTTACATATACCCTATTTAAATATAACCCTATTTACATTTGTCCCTATTTACATATGCCCATATTTACATATACCCCTATTTAAATATAACCCTATTTACATATACATGTATTTACATATACATTAATAACCACATATACAGAATAGAAATACAGGACTGGTTGAGGGAGGAGAGGACAGTGATATAGAAGGGTTAAATATGGTAGAGAGAGGAGAGGAGATGAAAGGAGAGTAGAGGAAAGGGCAGGCGAGGAGGAGAGCAGAGGAAAGGAGAGGAGAGGAGAGGAGAGGAGAGGAGAGAAAAGGAAAGGAAAGGAAAGGAAAGGAGAGGAGAGGAGAGGAGAGGAAAGGAGAGGAGAGGAGAGGAGAGAAGAGAAGAGGAGAGGAGAGGAGAGGAGATGAGAGCAGAGGAAAGCCTAGGAGAGGAGAGGAGAGTCCTACCATCTCCTATGATGGCCAGTATAGCCAGGTCCACCTGTCGTTTCCAGTGCGACCCTTTCTGCAGAGCGATGCCGTAGCCGGTGGTGGCGAAGATGTACCCGCTGCCGATGGTGACCAGCTTACAGCCATCGTCTCTGCCAGCAGCGTAGTTCAACACAGCAGCATCATAGATGAAGGCATCCAGTTTACTGTAACAAAACACACAGAGGACCTATAAACTCAGTTTACTGTAAATAAAACACACAGAGGACCTATAAACTCAGTTTACTGTAACAAAAACACACAGAGGACCTATAAACTCAGTTTACTGTAAATAAAACACACGGAGGACCTATAAACTCAGTTTACTGTAACAAAACACACAGACAAAACTCCCACCGTGAAGCATGGAGGAGGAGGTGTGATAGTGTGGGGGAGCTTTGCTGGTGAGACCTGTCTGTGATTTATTTATTTAGAATTCAAGGCACACTTAACCAGCATGGCTACCACAGCATTCTGCAGCGATACACCATCCTGTCTGGTTTGCACTTAGTGGAACTATCATTTGTTTTTCAACAGGACAATGACCCAACACACCTCCAGTCTGTGTAAGGACTATTTGACTAAGAAGGAGAGTGATGGTGTGCTGCATCAGATGACCTGGTCTCCACAATCTCCGACCTCAACCCAAATGAGATGGTTTGGGATGAGTTGGACCGCAGAGTGGAAAAGCAGCCAACAAGTGCTCAGCATATGTGGGAGCTCCTTCAAGACGGTTGGAAAAGCATTCCAGGTGAAGCTGGTTGAGAGAATGCCAAGAGTGTGCAAAGCTGTCAACAAGGCAAAGGGTGGCTACTTTGAATAATTAAAACTTAGATTAATACTTTTTTTGTTACTACATACGTGTTATTTCATAGGTGTGTCCAATCTTTTGACTGGTACTATAGGTTTCAGTGTGTTTCACTTCTTCTAGGGACTGTGTGTGTGTGTGTGTGTCCAGTGGGTTCACCTCTTCACGGTCGGAAACTACGAGAAATAAACAATTTAATTTAATTTCATAGTTTAAAAACATTCTACATTCTACCTTCCAGGCTCCAAATAACCATTGGAGCCAGGAACCCTAATGGACAAGGGACCTGAAAGACGGCAGAGAGCTGAGGAGATTTCACATCGACCTTGCTGCACTCTCTGAAACTCTACTGGCCGATGAAGAGCACCTGTAGGAGAGGAAAGGCAGATAGACCCTTTTCCTGAAAGGAAAGCTGGCTGGTGAACCAAGGGTCCCTGGACTAGGGATCGGCTATTAACAATGAACTCATCGGCCACTTCGACAAACGCCTTATGACCATCCGTTTGGTGCTTTGCAAACAATCAAATGGCTCCAACCCTTTGACTCGCAGGATGAAGTTAAACAGAGTTTACTCCGGTACTTCTGTATACTTAGTAGCTAATCGTTCTGAAAGTAGTGGTTCGCGAGCCAAAAGTGGTCCCCGGGTAAATTGCGTACTACTATATGTGTCAGATATACCCACCAGGTCATTGCACTCGCTCGCTCTGCCGTGTGTGCGTCTTGCTAGCTGTCACTCAAATGGCAAGGGGCTGAGGCTCATTGGTTAGAATTCAAATTGCTAGGGGCTGAGGCTCATTGGTTAGAATTCAAATTGCTAGGGGCTGAGGCTCATTGGTTAGAATTCAAATTGGGGCGGGCCCACGTTATGGAACATTTAGGGAAAAATGGCACATCACATTTTCTGAAAACACTTTTCAAACTAGGGATCTCATGGCTAATTTAGGTAAAACAGTAATTCTGCTCTTAGATTATGCATAAATGTTAAATGTGTATAAATATATGTATAAATACAAATAGATATGTATAAACCACATATTGACACATCCAGCCAAAAGTGGGAGGTTTAAAAAAAAGACTAAATTCAGGAGTATGTCTGTGCTGACCTGGATGGAATTCTGAGACAAATTCCCAGAAGACAAGATAAATCTACTTGGGGATTTTAATGCCAGGGTCAGTTGGAACCACAGTCTTTTGAGAGTCACAATTGGGAAGCAAGGAGTTGGCAGTAGAAACTTGAATGGAGTTATTCTGCTCAGTAAATGTGTAGAACATGGTCTCAACATCAACAACACGCTCGTCAGACAAAATAACAGCAAACGACAACACCTCCAGAACCCAGAAGCCCGAGGAGATTGAAACACACAGGAACATAATCAAGTCCTCAACACCTGCAAGGACAACCTTGGCTATAAGACCAAATAGAACCCCACGATTTACGCGACCCAAAAGGATCAGCCCACCAACAGTAAGACCCAAAAGGATGACCCCACCGACCGTAAGCCCCAAAAGGATGACCCCACCGACCATAAGACCCAAAAAAGGATGACCCCACCGACCGTAAGACCCAAAGGATGACCCCACCGACCGTAAGACCCAAAGGATGACCCACCAACCGTAAGACCCAAAAGGATGACCCCACCGACCGTAAGACCCAAAAGGATGACCCCACCAACAGTAAGACCCAAAAGGATGACCCCACCGACCGTAAGACCCAAAAGGATGACCCCACCGACCGTAAGACCCAAAGGATGACCCCACCGACCGTAAGACCCAAAAGGATGACTCCACCGACCGTAAGACCCAAAGGATGACCCCACCGACCGTAAGACCCAAAGGATGACTCCACCGACCGTAAGACCCAAAAGGATGACCCCACCGACCGTAAGACCAAAAGGATGACTTTACCGACCGTAAGACCCAAAAGGATGACCCCACCGACCATAGGACCCAAAAGGATGACTCCACCGACCGTAAGACCCAAAAGGATGACTCCACCGACCCTAAGACCCAAAAGGACTGGTCTGATGAGAATGCCTCAGAAATTGAACAGCTCATTGACACCAAGCGGGGAACCTTCTGGAAAAACGATATCAACTGCAGGGCCAAAAGAGAAGCTCCCTCCACAGTGAGATGTCCAACGCTGGGATCTAAAAACCACATCGTGAACAGAAAAGGTCCTGGAGATCCAGCAGCTGGCCGACTCCAGAGGCTCCTTCGACGCCACCAAGGCGGTGTACAGAACCAGTCACCGTGGCCTAACACATCCCTCACCACCAAGGCGGTGTACAGACCCAGTCACCGTGCCCTAAACCCCCTTCGCTCCAGAGATACACTCAGTGAGATTGAACACATCCCTCACCACCAAGGCCGTGTATAGACCCAGTCACCGTGCCCTAACACATCCCTCACCGCCAAGGCGGTGTACAGACCCAGTCACCGTGGCCTGAACCCCCTTCGCCCCAAAGATGGGAAAATGCTAATGAAGCATGACGAATCAATCCAATCCCAGTGGAAAGAACACTTTGAGGAGCTCCTCAACAGAAGCACAACAATTGATATTGACCACATCCCTCAGCGACCCACAAAGGAGGACATTGGAGAACCACCAAGCCTGCAGGAGGACTTGGGAGACCCACCTACCCTGCAGGAGGACATGGGAGACCCACCCAACCTAAAGGAGGACATCGGAGACCCACCTACCCTGCAGGAGGACATGGGAGACCCACCTAACCTGTAGGAGGACAAGGGAGAACCACCTAACCTGCAAGAGGACATGGGAGACCCACCTAACCTGCAGGAGGACATGGGAGACCCACCTACCCTGTAGGAGGACATGGGAGACCCACCTACCCTGTAGGAGGACATGGGAGAACCACCTAACCTGTAGGAGGACAAGGGAGACCCACCTAACCTGCAGGAGGACAAGGGAGACCCACCTAACCTGTAGGAAGACAAGGGAGAACCACCCAGCCTGCAGGAGGACAAGGGAGAACCTCCTGGCCTGCAGGAGGACAAGGGAGACCCACCAAACCTGTAGGAAGACAAGGGAGAACCACCCAGCCTGCAGGAGGACAAGGGAGAACCTCCTGGCCTGCAGGAGGACAAGGGAGAACCACCCAGCCTGCAGGAGGACAAGGGAGAACCTCCTGGCCTGCAGGAGGTGCAAGATGCCATCCTTTAGAAGGGAAACAACAACGGCCAGATTCAATTCCAGCTGAAATCTTGATGGAAGGAGGACCAGTGCTCCTACAACACATACATGCCCTGCTCCTGAAGACCTGGGATTAGGAGGAAATGCCTGCAGAACTCAGGGGTGCCCTAATTGGTTAAACTTCTTGACGCACCCATCCCGTGAGTGGGATCATTTTCAACGCGCCAAATTCAAACCAAATTACAAAAAAAGATTACATTTTCATGAAATCACAAGTGCAATATAGCAAAACACAGTTTAGCTTGTTGTTAATCCACCTGGCGTGTCAGATTTCAATAAAGCTTTTCGGCGAAAGCACACCAAGTGTTTATGTAAGGACATCTCTCTCAGTAGACAAAATATTACAAACAGCTAGCAGCCAAGTAGATTGGTCACGAAAGTCAGAAAAGCAATAGATTAAATCGCTTACCTTTGATGATCTTCGGATGTTTGCACTCACGAGACTCCCAGTTACACAATAAATGTTCCTTTTGTTCCATAAAGATTATTTTTATATCCAAAATAGCAAATAGTATTCGTAATGTCCACGGAAACATGTCAAACGTTTTTATAATCAATCCTCAGGTTGTTTATAAAATATATAATCGATAATATATCAACCGGGACTGTAGCTTTTTCAATAGGAGAGGGAGAGACAATGGTTGCCCCACTCTGTTGCGCAAGCAAAACTCTGCGAACACCCAGCTATCCACTGACGCGATGTTATCTTTCTCGCTCATTTGTCTAAATAAAAGCCTGAAACTATGTCTAAAGACTGTTGACACCTTGAGGAAGCCATAGGAGAAGGAATCTGGTTGATAACCCTTTAAATGGAGGCAAGGCATCCAATGGAACAGAGAGCTTTCAGGAAAAAACATCACTTCCTGGTTTGATTTTCCTCAGGTTTTCGCCTGCAATATCAGTTCTGTTATACTCACAGACAATATTTTGACAGTTTTGGAAACTTTAGAGTGTTTTCAATCCTAATCGGACAATTAAATGCATATTCCAGTTTCTGGACCTGAGAAATAGGCAGTTTCATATGGGTACGGTTTTCTAGCCAAAAATGAAAATCCTGCCCCCTACACTCAAGAAGTAAAAAATGGAACAAAGCAGACTGTGGGAACTACATCTCCCTCCTGTCCACCACCAGGAAAACACTGGCCAACCGACTCCTTTCCCCCGTCAGAAGAAATCTTCCCAGAATCTCAGTGTGGCTTTTCCCCCCAACCAGAGGACAGGATCTTCACAGCACGACAACTGCAGGAAAAACACCAGGAGCAAAATGAACTACTGTACATTATAGACACAAGGCCTTTATAGACACCAGGCCTTCATAGACACCAGGCCGTCATAGACACCAGGCCTTCATAGACACAAGGCCTTTATAGACACCAGGCCGTCATAGACACCAGGCCTTTATAGACACAAGGCCTTTATAGACACAAGGCCTTTATAGACACCAGGCCTTCATAGACACCAGGCCGTCATAGACACCAGGCCTTCATAGACACCAGGCCTTCATAGACATCAGGCCTTTATAGACACAAGGCTTTTATAGACACAAGGCCGTCATAGACACAAGGCCTTTATAGACACAAGGCCGTCATAGACATCAGGCCTTTATAGACACAAGGCCGTCATAGACACAAGGCCTTTATAGACACCAGGCCTTCATAGACACAAGGCCTTTATAGACACCAGGCCTTTATAGACACAAGGCCTTTATAGACACAAGGCCTTCATAGACACCAGGCCTTCATAGACACCAGGCCTTTATAGACACAAGGCCTTTATAGACACAAGGCCTTTATAGACACAAGGCCTTCATAGACACAAGGCCTTCATAGACACCAGTCCTTCATAGACACCAAGCCTTCATAGACACCAGGCCTTCATAGACACCAGGCCTTTATAGACACAAGGCCGTCATAGACACCAGGCCTTCATAGCCTTTGACTCTGTGAACCATCGTGCCTCTGATTCTATCCTGACAAATTGACCATAATACCGTCACTACCCACTGGGAAGAGGACCGCGAGATGATAACGCCGTCACTACCCACTGGGAAGAGGACAGTCAGATGATAACGCCATCACTACCCACTGGGAAGAGGACCGTCAGATGATAACGATAAGGAAGAGGACCGTCAGATGATAACGCCGTCACTACCCACTGGGAAGAGGACCGTGAGATGATAACGATAAGGAAGAGGTCCGTGAGATGATAACGCCGTCCCTGCCCACTGGGAAGAGGACCATCAGATGATAACGCCTTCACTACCCACTGGGAAGAGGACCGTCACTACCCACTGGGAAGAGGACCGTGAGATGATAACGCCGTCACTACCCACTGGGAAGAGGACCGTCACTACCCACTGGGAAGAGGACCGTGAGATGATAACGATAAGGAAGAGGACAGTCAGATGATAACGATAAGGAAGAGGACAGTCAGATGATAACGATAAGGAAGAGGACCGTCACTACCCACTGGGAAGAGGACCGTCACTACCCACTGGGAAGAGGACCGTGAGATGATAACGATAAGGAAGAGGACCATCACTACCCACTGGGAAGAGGACCGTCACTACCCACTGGGAAGAGGACCGTCAGATGATAATGCCGTCACTACCCACTGGGAAGAGGACCGCGAGATGATAACGCTGTCACTACCCACTGGGAAGAGGACCATCAGATGATAACGCCTTCACTACCCACTGGGAAGAGGACCGTCACTACCCACTGGGAAGAGGACCATCAGATGATAACGATAAGGAAGAGGACCGTCAGATGATAACGCCGTCACTACCCACTGGGAAGAGGACCATCAGATGATAACGCCTTCACTACCCACTGGGAAGAGGACCATCAGATGATAACGCCGTCACTACCCACTGGGAAGAGGACCGTCAGATGATAACGATAAGGAAGAGGACCGTCAGATGATAACGCCGTCACTACCCACTGGGAAGAGGACAGTCAGATGATAACGATAAGGAAGAGGACCGTCAGATGATAACGATAAGGAAGAGGACCGTCAGATGATAACGCCTTCACTACCCACTGGGAAGAGGACCATCAGATGATAACGCCGTCCCTGCCCACTGGGAAGAGGACCATCAGATGGCCTTCACTACCCACTGGGAAGAGGACCATCAGATGATAACGCCTTCACTGGGAAGAGGACCATCAGATGGACCCACTGGGAAGAGGACCATCAGATGATAACGCCGTCACTACCCACTGGGAAGAGGACCGTCAGATGATAAGGAAGAGGACGTCAGATGATAACGCCGTCACTACCCACTGGGAAGAGGACCATCAGATGATACGCCGTCCCTGCCCACTGGGAAGAGGACCATCAGATGATAACGCCTTCACTACCCACTGGGAAGAGGACCATCAGATGATAACGCCTTCACTGGGAAGAGGACCATCAGATGATAACGCCTTCCCTGCCCACTGGGAAGAGGACCATCAGATGATAACGCCTTCACTACCCACTGGGAAGAGGACCATCAGATGATAACGCCTTCACTACCCACTGGGAAGAGGACCGTCAGATGATAACGATAAGGAAGAGGACCGTCAGATGATAACGATAAGGAAGAGGACCGTGAGACCTGTGGGAAGAGGACCGTCTGATGATAATGCCGTCACTACCCACTGGGAAGAGGACCGTGAGATGATAACGCCGTCACTACCCACTGGGAAGAGGACCGTGAGACGACGATAAGGAAGAGGACCGTGAGATGATAACGCCGTCACTACCCACTGGGAAGAGGACCGTGAGATGATAACGATAAGGAAGAGGACCGTGAGACGATAACGATAAGGAAGAGGACCGTGAGATGATAACGATAAGGAAGAGGACCGTGAGATGATAAGGAAGAGGACGTGAGATGATAACGATAAGGAAGAGGACCGTGAGATGATAACGATAAGGAAGAGGACCGTGAGATGATAACGATAAGGAAGAGGACCGTGAGATGATAACGATAAGGAAGAGGACCGTGAGATGATAACGATAAGGAAGAGGACCGTCAGATGATAACGCAGTCAGTGCATCCTTGGATGCTTCCACCAAGCCAAACATGTTCCTGGGTCTGGTCCTACACATAAAAATGACCCAAATCCTTCCATTTTTAGTCCTTTAGCAGACGCTCTTATCCAGAGATATTTACAGTAGTGAGGGAATACAATTTTATATGTCTTTCATACTGGTCCCTGTGTGGGAATTGAACCGACAACCCTGGCATTTGCAAGGAAAACCCAAAGACTATCCCCTAAACACCACATAAACATCTCCAGCTGGGAGGACAACCTAAAGACTATCCCCTAAACACCACATAAACATCTCCAGCTGGGAGGACAACCTAAAGACTATCCCCTAAACACCACATAAACATCTCCAGCTGGGAGGACAACCTAAAGACTATCCCATAAACACCACATAAACATCTCCAGCTGGGAGGACAACCTAAAGACTATCCCTAAACACCACATAAACATCTCCAGCTGGGAGGACAACCTAAAGACTATCCCTAAACACCACATAAACATCTCCAGCTGGGAGGACAACCTAAAGACTATCCCATAAACACCACATAAACATCTCCAGCTGGGAGGACAACCTAAAGACTATCCCTAAACACCACATAAACATCTCCAGCTGGGAGGACAACCTAAAGACTATCCCTAAACACCCATAAACACAGCTGGGAGGACACCTAAAGACTATCCCTAAACACCACATAAACATATCTCCAGCTGGGAGGACAACCTAAAGACTATCCCCTAAACACCACATAAACATCTCCAGCTGGGAGGACAACCAAAAGACTATCCCTAAACACCACATAAACATCTCCAGCTGGGACTATCCCTAAACACCACATAAACATCTCCAGCTGGGAGGACAACCTAAAGACTATCCCTAAACACCACATAAACATCTCCAGCTGGGAGGACAACCAAAAGACTATCCCCTAAACACCACATAAACATCTCCAGCTGGGAGGACAACCAAAAGACTATCCCCTAAACACCACATAAACATCTCCAGCTGGGAGGACAACCTAAAGACTATCCCTAAACACCACATAAACATCTCAGCAGCTGGACTATCCCTAAACACCACATAAACATCTCCAGCTGGGAGGACAACCAAAAGACTATCCCTAAACACCACATAAACATCTCCAGCTGGGAGGACAACCTAAAGACTATCCCTAAACACCACATAAACATCTCCAGCTGGGAGGACAACCTAAAGACTATCCCTAAACACATAAACATCTCCAGCTGGGAGGACAACCTAAAGACTATCCCCTAAACACCACATAAACATCTCCAGCTGGGAGGACAACCTAAAGACTATCCCTAAACACCACATAAACATCTCCAGCTGGGAGGACAACCTAAAGACTATCCCCTAAACACCACATAAACATCTCCAGCTGGGAGGACAACCTAAAGACTATCCCTAAACACCACATAAACATCTCCAGCTGGGAGGACAACCTAAAGACTATCCCCTAAACACCACATAAACATCTCCAGCTGGGAGGACAACCTAAAGACTAGGGGATAGATGTTAGGGGTCAGGGGTCAGGGTGTGTGTCGTACCCTGCTTTGAGGCTGACCAGTGCATCCTGCACTCCTCCTTGGTGATATTTCACCAGGTACTCGTGCATGTCGGGGTAATTCTTCCTGATGTTCCTCTCTGTTGAACCGTTAGGAACCGTCCCAAAACGGAATGGAGGGGAGTACGCATACGGGTTCTGGAACTAGAGAGGAGGGGGAGAGGGGGGCAGAGAGAGAGGGGGAGAGAGAGAGGTGTCGAGGAGAGGGGGGCAGAGAGAGAGAAAGAGAGGTGTAGAGAGAGGGGGAGAAAGAGGGGGAGAGAGAGAAAGAGAGGTGTAGAGAGAGGGGGAGAAAGAGAGGTGTAGAGAGGGGGGAGAGAGGGGGAGAGAGAAAGAGAGGTGTAGAGAGAGGGGGAGAGAGAGGGAGAGAGAAAGAGAGGTGTAGAGAGAGGGGGAGAGAGAGGGGGAGAGAGAAAGAGAGGTGTAGAGAGAGAGAGAGAGGGGGGAGAGAGAGAAAGAGAGGTGTAGAGAGAGGGGGAGAGAGGGGGAGAGAGAGAAAGAGAGATGTAGAGAGAGGGGGAGAGAGAGAGGAGAGAGAGAGAGAGAGAGGGAGAGGAGAGAGGTGGAGAGAGAGATAGAGAGAGGGAGAGGAGAGAGAGAGAAGAGAGGTGTAGAGAGAGAGGTAGAGAGAGAGGGAGAGAGAGAGAGAGGTGTAGAGAGAGGGATAGAGAGAGGTATAGAGGGGGGAGAGAGAGAAAGAGAGGCGTAGAGAGAGGGGGAGAGAGGGGGGGAGAGAGAGAAAGAGAGGGAAGGAGAGAGAGGGGGAGAGAGGGGGGGAAGGGTTGAGAGTGAGAGAAGAAGGGAGAGGGAAGGAGAGAGAGAGAGAAAATATTAATATTACCTTAATGAAATATATATATATAGCCAATAGAAATATAGAAATATATAGCCAATAACAGTGAGACCAATAAAAAGACAACACTCATCACTAATAGCAACTCATCATCAATGATGTAAAAAGGAACATGAGGTCAACAGGATCAACAACGAGACCAGGTCAACTACATCTGTCTGACAGCATCATGTCAACTCATCAACAACGAGACCAGGTCAACTACATCTGTCTGACAGCATCATGTCAACTCATCAACAACGAGACCAGGTCAACTACATCTGTCTGACAGCATCATGTCAACTCATCAACAACGAGACCAGGTCAACTACATCTGTCTGACAGCATCATGTCAACTCATCAACAACGAGACCAGGTCAACTACATCTGTCTGACAGCATCATGTCAACTCATCAACAACGAGACCAGGTCAACTACATCTGTCTGACAGCATCATGTCAACTCATCAACAACGAGACCAGGTCAACTACATCTGTCTGACAGCATCATGTCAACTCATCAACAACGAGACCAGGTCAACTACATCTGTCTGACAGCATCATGTCAACTCATCAACAACGAGACCAGGTCAACTACATCTGTCTGACAGCATCATGTCAACTCATCAACAACGAGACCAGGTCAACTACATCTGTCTGACAGCATCATGTCAACTCATCAACAACGAGACCAGGTCAACTACATCTGTCTGACAGCATCATGTCAACTCATCAACAACGAGACCAGGTCAACTACATCTGTCTGACAGCATCATGTCAACTCATCATCAACGAGACCAGGTCAACTACATCTGTCTGACAGCATCATGTCAACTCATCAACAACGAGACCAGGTCAACTACATCTGTCTGACAGCATCATGTCAACTCATCAACAACGAGACCAGGTCAACTACATCTGTCTGACAGCATCATGTCAACTCATCAACAACGAGACCAGGTCAACTACATCTGTCTGACAGCATCATGTCAACTCATCAACAACGAGACCAGGTCAACTACATCTGTCTGACAGCATCATGTCAACTCATCAACAACGAGACCAGGTCAACTACATCTGTCTGACAGCATCATGTCAACTCATCAACAACGAGACCAGGTCAACTACATCTGTCTGACAGCATCATGTCAACTCATCAACAACGAGACCAGGTCAACTACATCTGTCTGACAGCATCATGTCAACTCATCAACAACGAGACCAGGTCAACTACATCTGTCTGACAGCATCATGTCAACTCATCAACAACGAGACCAGGTCAACTACATCTGTCTGACAGCATCATGTCAACTCATCAACAACGAGACCAGGTCAACTACATCTGTCTGACAGCATCATGTCAACTCATCAACAACGAGACCAGGTCAACTACATCTGTCTGACAGCATCATGTCAACTCATCAACAACGAGACCAGGTCAACTACATCTGTCTGACAGCATCATGTCAACTCATCAACAACGAGACCAGGTCAACTACATCTGTCTGACAGCATCATGTCAACTCATCAACAACGAGACCAGGTCAACTACATCTGTCTGACAGCATCATGTCAACTCATCAACAACGAGACCAGGTCAACTACATCTGTCTGACAGCATCATGTCAACTCATCAACAACGAGACCAGGTCAACTACATCTGTCTGACAGCATCATGTCAACTCATCAACAACGAGACCAGGTCAACTACATCTGTCTGACAGCATCATGTCAACTCATCAACAACGAGACCAGGTCAACTACATCTGTCTGACAGCATCATGTCCAACTCATCAACAACGAGACCAGGTCAACTACATCTGTCTGACAGCATCATGTCAACTCATCAACAACGAGACCAGGTCAACTACATCTGTCTGACAGCATCATGTCAACTCATCAACAACGAGACCAGGTCAACTACATCTGTCTGACAGCATCATGTCAACTCATCAACAACGAGACCAGGTCAACTACATCTGTCTGACAGCATCATGTCAACTCATCAACAACGAGACCAGGTCAACTACATCTGTCTGACAGCATCATGTCAACTCATCAACAACGAGACCAGGTCAACTACATCTGTCTGACAGCATCATGTCAACTCATCATCAACGAGACCAGGTCAACTACATCTGTCTGACAGCATCATGTCAACTCATCAACAACGAGACCAGGTCAACTACATCTGTCTGACAGCATCATGTCAACTCATCAACAACGAGACCAGGTCAACTACATCTGTCTGACAGCATCATGTCAACTCATCATCAACGAGACCAGGTCAACTACATCTGTCTGACAGCATCATGTCAACTCATCAACAACGAGACCAGGTCAACTACATCTGTCTGACAGCATCATGTCAACTCATCAACAACGAGACCAGGTCAACTACATCTGTCTGACAGCATCATGTCAACTCATCAACAACGAGACCAGGTCAACTACATCTGTCTGACAGCATCATGTCAACTCATCAACAACGAGACCAGGTCAACTACATCTGTCTGACAGCATCATGTCAACTCATCAACAACGAGACCAGGTCAACTACATCTGTCTGACAGCATCATGTCAACTCATCAACAACGAGACCAGGTCAACTACATCTGTCTGACAGCATCATGTCAACTCATCATCAACGAGACCAGGTCAACTACATCTGTCTGACAGCATCATGTCAACTCATCAACAACGAGACCAGGTCAACTACATCTGTCTGACAGCATCATGTCAACTCATCAACAACGAGACCAGGTCAACTACATCTGTCTGACAGCATCATGTCAACTCATCAACAACGAGACCAGGTCAACTACATCTGTCTGACAGCATCATGTCAACTCATCAACAACGAGACCAGGTCAACTACATCTGTCTGACAGCATCATGTCAACTCATCAACAACGAGACCAGGTCAACTACATCTGTCTGACAGCATCATGTCAACTCATCATCAACGAGACCAGGTCAACTACATCTGTCTGACAGCATCATGTCAACTCATCAACAACGAGACCAGGTCAACTACATCTGTCTGACAGCATCATGTCAACTCATCAACAACGAGACCAGGTCAACTACATCTGTCTGACAGCATCATGTCAACTCATCATCAACGAGACCAGGTCAACTACATCTGTCTGACAGCATCATGTCAACTCATCACAACGAGACCAGGTCAACTACATCTGTCTGACAGCATCATGTCAACTCATCAACAACGAGACCAGGTCAACTACATCTGTCTGACAGCATCATGTCAACTCATCAACAACGAGACCAGGTCAACTACATCTGTCTGACAGCATCATGTCAACTCATCAACAACGAGACCAGGTCAACTACATCTGTCTGACAGCATCATGTCAACTCATCAACAACGAGACCAGGTCAACTACATCTGTCTGACAGCATCATGTCAACTCATCAACAACGAGACCAGGTCAACTACATCTGTCTGACAGCATCATGTCAACTCATCATCAACGAGACCAGGTCAACTACATCTGTCTGACAGCATCATGTCAACTCATCAACAACGAGACCAGGTCAACTACATCTGTCTGACAGCATCATGTCAACTCATCATCAACGAGACCAGGTCAACTACATCTGTCTGACAGCATCATGTCAACTCATCAACAACGAGACCAGGTCAACTACATCTGTCTGACAGCATCATGTCAACTCATCAACAACGAGACCAGGTCAACTACATCTGTCTGACAGCATCATGTCAACTCATCAACAATGATGTAAAAAGGAGGTAGGAGTGCGTGTGTGTTCATCTACTCTACCTCTTTTGTCTGACAGTCCGGCACAGACAGACACAGACACACAGACAAACTGACACACACACACACACACAGACAAACAGACACAGACACAGTCCTTTACCTTGTTGTCAGACAGTCCCGTGACCTGGTCTACAAACTCCTCCTGGATCATGAAGGCAGCCAGGTTGGCTGTGTAAGAGGCCAGGAAGATGACGGCGAAGAAGGCCCACACCGACACTATGAACTTACTGGTGGTGCCTTTAGGGTTCTGAACCGGGACAGAGTTGTTGAACACCAGACCCCACAGCAGCCACACCGCCTTCCCAACGGTGAACGACGGACCGTGGGGGTCTGGAGGGAGGGAGGGAGGGAGGGAGGGAGGAGGGAGGGAGGGAGGGAGGGAGGGAGGGAGGGAGGGAGGAGAGAGAGAGGAGAGAGGGGGAGAGGGAGGGAGGGAGGGGGAGGGAGAGAGGAGAGGGAGGAGGGAGAGAGAGGGAGAGGGGGGGGGAGGGAGGGAGAGAGGAGGGAGGAGAGAGAGGGAGAGAGGGAGAGAGAGAGAGAGGAGAGAGAGAGAGAGAGAGAGAGAGAGGGGGGGGGAGGGAGGGAGAGAGGGAGAGAGGGAGAGAGAGAGAGGGGGAGGGAGGGGGTGATAAACCAGGAAAGGGAAGGTAACAGATCTGTGGTAGCAGTGTAGACAGACTGATATATCATTACTACCTGGTACTACTGTATAAGGCCTCATTACTACCTGGTACTACTGTATAAGGCCTCATTACTACCTGGTACTACTGTATAAGGCCTCATTACTACCTGGTACTACTGTATATAGGCCTCATTACTACCTGGTACTACTGTATAAGGCCTCATTACTACCTGGTACTACTGTATAAGGCCTCATTACTACCTGGTACTACTGTATAAGGCCTCATTACTACCTGGTACTACTGTATAAGGCCTCATTACTACCTGGTACTACTGTATAAGGCCTCATTACTAACTACTGTATAAGGCCTCATTACTACCTGGTACTACTGTATAAGGCCTCATTACTACCTGGTACTACTGTATAAGGCCTCATTACTACCTGGTACTACTGTATAAGGCCTCATTACTACCTGGTACTACTGTATAAGGCCTCATTACTACCTGGTACTACTGTATAAGGCCTCATTACTACCTGGTACTACTGTATAAGGCCTCATTACTACCTGGTACTCCTGTATATAACCTCATTACTACCTGGTACTACTGTATATAGCCTCATTACTACCTGGTTAGTATTTTCTAATTTTATTTTGCAAATGTTCTTACTTTTAAACTAGATTAGATTGACTTGATTTATAGTAGTATGTTGATATAAACAGTGGGGTTCTGGGTGTGTGTGTGTGTGTGTGTGTGTGTGTGTGTGTGTGTGTGTGTGTGTGTGTGTGTGTGTGTGTGTGTGTGTGTGTGTGTGTGTGTGTGTGTGTGTGTGTGTGTGTGTGTGTGTGTGTGTGTGTGTGTGTGTGTGTGTGTGTGTGTGTGTGTGTGTGTGTGTGTGTGTATACCTTTGCCCTGGGCCAAGTTGCGGTTGAATCCCAGTGGACTGACAAACTCAAACAGGAAGACAGAGACGGCCGTGACCAGGAGTAACATCACAAACATCATCACCCAGACAGACGCACTGAAGGGCTCTGAGAGAGAGGAGGAAGGGAGAGGAAGGGAGAGAGAGGGGAGGAAGGGAGAGAGAGGGAATGAAGGGAGAGAGAGGGAGGAATGGAGAGAGGGGGAAGAGAGAGGGAATGAAGGGGAGAGAGAGGGGAGGAAGATGGGAGGAAGGGAGAGAGAGGAGGGAGAGAGGGAGGAGAGGGGAGGAAGGGAGAGAGGGGGAGGAAGGAGAGAGGAAGGGAGAGAGGGGGAGGAAGGAGAGAGAGCCACGAGAGAGAGGGAAGGAGAGATGTGAAGAGAGGGGAGGAAAGGAGAGAGAGCGAGAGAGGGGAGGAAGGGAGAGAGATGGGGGAGGAAGGGGAAGGAAGGGAGAGAGGGGAGGAAGGGAGAGAGGAAGGGAGAGAGAGGGTGAGAGAGAGGGGAGGAAGGGAGAGAGAGAGGGAGGAGGAAGGGAGAGAAAGATGGGGAGAGAGAGGGAAGGGGAGAAAGAGGCAGAGCGAGAGGGAAGGAGAGAGAGAGAGAGAGAGAGGGATAGAGGGGAGGAAGGGAGAGAGATGGGGAGAGAGTGTGAAGGAAGGAGAGAGAGAGAGAGAGGGAAGGAAGGGAGAGAGAGCCACGGAGAGAGAGAGAGAGAGAGAGAGAGAGAGAGAGAGAGAGAGAGAGAGAGAGAGAGAGAGAGAGAGAGAGAGAGAGAGAGAGAGAGAGAGAAGGGAGAGAAAGAGAGAGTTTCATAACCACTTTATTTGGTGTAAAGCATCATTGCCATCAGCAGCCCTTTAAAACCAACGCTTCTGACATCACAGTATGTAGATACATACTGATCATTAATCTCTATAACACCATACTAAGCAGACAGAGAGAGATGGAGGAGAAATACAGACAGAAAGATATCTAGAGAGACAGACTGGGAGAAAGAGAATGAGAACACAGGTAGAGAAAGAGAGTGGCAATCAGAATAAACCAAATTACAACACAGTCAAAACAAAACTATATTTCTTGGAAAAAAACAAGCACAAACACAAAGCAAAATGCAGTGTTATCTGGCCCTAAATCAACAGTACACCGTGGCAAACTACTTGACCATGGTTACTGATCAAAACCTAGAAAAACCTTGACAAAGTACAGGCTCAGTGAGCATTGAAAGGGAGAGAGAGAGAGAGAATGGAGAGAGAGAGAGAAAGAGAGAGAATGGAGAGAGAGAGAGAGAGAGAGAGAGAGAGAGAGAGAGAGAGAGGAGAGAGAGAGAGAGAGAGAGAGAGAGAGAGAGAGAGAGAGAAGAGAGAGAGAGAGAGAGAGAAGAGAGAGAATGGAGAGAGAGAGAGAGAGAGAGAGAAAGAGAGAGAGAATGAGAGAGAGAAAGAGAGAGAAGAGAGAGAATGGAGAAATGGAGAAGAAGAGAGAGAGAATGGAGAGAGAGAGAGAGAGAGAGAGAGAGAGAATGGAGAGAGAGAATGGAGAGAGAAAGAGACACAGACAGAGAGAGAGAGAATGGAGAGAAATAGACAGAGAGAGAAAGAGAAAGAAAGAGAAGAGAGAGAGAGAAAGAAGAGAGAGAGAGAGAAGATGAGAAGAGAGAGAGAGAGAGAGAGAGAAGAGAGAGAAGAGAGAGAGAGAGAGAGAGAGAGAGAGAGAGAGAGAGAGAGAGAGAAAGAGAATGGAGAGAGAGAGAGAATGGAGAGAGGGAATGGAGAGATAGACAGGGAGAGGTTAGTCACAGTACGTGAGTTTCTAGCACATTTCCTTATTTCTCATTATTCCCTTGGATCTTCTCTGAGCGGAAAGTCTCACTGCCAGAGAGGGCAGGAGGAGAGGAGGAGGTGGAGGAGAGAGAAGAGGGAGAAGGGAGAGGTGATGAGAGAGGAAAGAGGAGGAGACGAGATGAGGAGAGGAGAGATGGAAAGAAGATAGAGAGGAGGAGGAGGAAAGGAGAGGATTCAGAGTGTGGTGTGGCAGAGAGTCAGACGGAGTGAGTTAGCCAAACTAGAGAGAGAGAGTTAGCCAAACTAGAGAGAGAGAGTTAGCCAAACTAGAGGGAGTTAGCCAAACTAGAGACGGAGAGTTAGCCAAACTAGAGAGGAGTTAGCCAAACTAGAGACGGAGAGTTAGCCAAACTAGAGAGGAGAGTTAGCCAAACTAGAGACGGAGAGTTAGCCAAACTAGAGAGGAGAGTTAGCCAAACTAGAGAGAGAGTTAGCCAAACTAGAGAGAGAGAGTTAGCCAAACTAGAGACGGAGAGTTAGTCAAACTAGAGACAGAGAGTTAGCCAAACTAGAGAGAGAGAGTTAGCCAAACTAGAGACGGAGAGTTAGTCAAACTAGGACAGAGAGTTAGCCAAACTAGAGAGAGAGAGTTAGCCAAACTAGAGACGGAGAGTTAGCCAAACTAGACACGGAAAGTTAGCCAAACTAGAGAGAGAGAGTTAGCCAAACTAGAGATGGAGAGTTAGCCAAACTAGAGAGAGAGAGTTAGCCAAACTAGAGAGAGAGTTAGCCAAACTAGAGACGGAGAGTTAGCCAAACTAGAGACGGAGAGTTAGCCAAACTGGAGAGGAGAGTTAGCCGAACTAGAGAGAGAGTTAGCCAAACTAGAGAGAGAGAGTTAGCCAAACTAGAGACGGAGAGTTAGTCAAACTAGAGACAGAGAGTTAGCCAAACTAGAGAGAGAGTTAGCCAAACTAGAGACGGAGAGTTAGCCAAACTAGAGACAGAGAGTTAGCCAAACTAGAGAGAGAGTTAGCCAAACTAGAGACGGAGAGTTAGCCAAACTAGACACGGAAAGTTAGCCAAACTAGAGAGAGAGTTAGCCAAACTAGAGAGGGAGAGTTAGCCAAACTAGAGAGAGAGAGTTAGCCAAACTAGAGAGAGAGAGAGTTAGCCAAACTAGAGACGGAGAGTTAGTCAAACTAGAGACAGAGAGTTAGCCAAACTAGAGAGAGAGAGTTAGCCAAACTAGAGAGAGAGTTAGCCAAACTAGAGACGGAGAGTTAGTCAAACTAGAGACAGAGAGTTAGCCAAACTAGAGAGAGAGAGTTAGCCAAACTAGAGACGGAGAGTTAGCCAAACTAGAGACAGAGAGTTAGCCAAACTAGAGAGAGAGAGTTAGCCAAACTAGAGACGGAGAGTTAGCCAAACTAGACACGGAAAGTTAGCCAAACTAGAGAGAGTTAGCCAAACTAGAGAGGAGAGTTAGCCAAACTAGAGAGAGAGTTAGCCAAACTAGAGAGAGAGTTAGCCAAACTGGAGAGAGAGTTAGCCAAACTGGAGAGAGAGAGTTAGCCAAACTAGAGAGAGAGAGTTAGCCAAACTAGAGACGGAGAGTTAGCCAAACTGGAGAGAGAGTTAGCCGAACTGTAAGCGTAAAAGCCTTGGCTTCATGCATGTTAACATTAGAAGCCTCCTCCCTAAGTTTGTTTTACTCACTGCTTTAGCACACTCTGCCAACCCGGATGTTCTAGCCGTGTCTGAATCCTGGCTTAGGAAGACCGCCAAATACCCTGACATTTCCATCCCAAATTATAACATTTTCCGCCAAGATAGAACTGCCAAAGGGGGCGGAGTTGCAAGCTACTGCAGAGAGTTCTGTCTACTATCCAGGACTGTACACAAACAATTCGAGCTTCTACTTTTAAAAATCCACCTTTCCAGAAACAAGTCTCTCACCGTTGCCGCCTGTTATAGACCTCAGCCCCCAGCTGTGCTCTGGACTCCATGTGTGAATTGATTGCCCTCATCTATCTTCAGAGTTTGTTCTGTTAGGTTAACAAACTGGGACATGCTTAACACATCAGCCGTCCTACAATCTAAGCTAGATGCCCTCAATCTCACACAAATTATCAATAAACCTACCAGGTATAACCCCAAATCTGTAAACACAGGCACCCTCATAGATATCATCATAATCAACTTGCCCTCTAAATACACCTCTGCCGTCTTCAACCAAGATCTCAGCGATCACTGCCTCATTGCCTGCATCCGTAATGGGTCAGCGGTCAAACGCTCCCTGAAACACTTCAGTGAGCTGGCCTTTCTAATCGACCTGGCCGGGGTATCCTAGAAGGATATTGATCTCATCCCATCAGTAGAGGATGCCTGGTTATTCTTTAAATAGCATGCACCATTTAATAATAAAAAAAACTAGGAACAGATATAGTCCATGGTTCACTCCAGACCTGACTGCCCTTGACCAGCACAAAAACATCCTGTGAAATTCTGAATTAGCATCGAATAGCTCTGCGAACTTTTCAGGGAAGTTTGGAACCAAAATACACAGGCAGTTAGGAAAGCTAAGGCTAAAGCTTTTTAAAACAGAAATTTGCATCCTGTAGTACAAACTGAAAAAAGGTTCTGGGACACTGTAAAGTCCATGGAGAATAAGAACACCTCCTCCCAGCTGCCCACTTCACTGAGGCTAGGAAACACTGTCACCACTGATAAATCCACCATAATTGAGAATTTCAATAAGCATTTTTCTATGGCTGGCCATGCTTTCCACCTGGCTACTCCTACCCCGGTCAACTGTATTATTGACTGTATGTTTGTTTACTCCTTGTGTAACTCTGTGTTGTTGTTTATGTCGAACTGATTTGCTTTATTCTTGGCCAGGTCTCAGTTGTAAATGAGCACTTGTTCTCAACTGGCCTACCTGGTTAAATAAAGGAGAAATAAAATAAAATAAAAGAAGAGGAGACATGGAGAAGAGGAGAGGAGAGAGAAAGAGAGGAGAGGAGAGAGAAAGGGAGGAGAGGAGAGAGAAAGGGAGGAGAGGAGAGAGAAGGAGAGGAGAGAGAAAGGGAGGAGAGCAGAGAGAAGGAGAGGAGAGGAGAGAGAAAGGGAGGAGAGGAGAGAGAAAGGGAGGAGAGCAGAGAGAAAGGGAGGAGAGGAGAGAGAAAGGGAGAGGAGGAGAGAGAAGGGAGGAGAGAGAAAGAGAGGAGAGAGAGAGAAAGGGAGGAGAGGAGGAGAAAGGGAGGAAAGGAGAGAGAAAGGGAGGAGAGGGAGAGAGAAAGGGAGGAGAGGAGAGAGAAAGGGAGGAGAGGAGAGAGAAAGAGAGGGAGAGAGAGAGAGAAAGGGAGGAGAGGAGAGAGAAAGAGAGGAGAGGGAGAGAGAAAGGGGGAGAGGAGGAGAAAGGGAGGAGAGGAGAGAGAAAGGGAGGGAGGAGAGGAGAAAGGGAGGAGAGGAGAGAGAAATAGAGGAGAGGAGAGAGAAAGGGAGGAGAGAGGAGAGAGAAAGGGAGGAGAGGAGGAGAAAGGGAGGAGAGGAGAGAGAAAGGGAGGAGAGAGGAGAGAAAGAGGAGGAGGAGAGAGAAAGGGAGGAGAGGAAGAGAAAGGGAGGAGGAGAAAGGGAGGAGAGGAGAGAGAAAGGGAGGAGAGGAGAGAGAAAGAGAGGAGAGGAGAAAGAGAGGAGAGGAGAGGAGAGAGAAATAGAGGAGAGGAGAGAGAAAGGGAGGAGAGGAGAGAGAAAGGGAGGAGAGGAGGAGAAAGGGAGGAGATGAGAGAGAAAGGGAGGAGAGGAGAGAGAAATGGAGGAGAGGAGAGAGAAAGGGAGGAGAGGAGGAGAAAGGGAGGAGAGGAGGAGAAAGGGAGGAGAGGAGAGAGAAAGGGAGGAGAGGAGGAGAAAGGGAGGAGAGGAGAGAGAAAGGGAGGAGAGGAGAGGAGAGAGAAAGAGAGGAGAGGAGAGAGAAAGGGAGGAGAGGAGAGAGAAAGGGAGGAGAGAGAAAGAGAGGAGAGGAGAGAGAAAGGGAGGAGAGAGAAAGGGAGGAGAGGAGGAGAAAGGGAGGAGAGGAGGAGAAAGGGAGGAGAGGAGAGAGAAAGGGAGGAGAGGAGGAGAAAGAGAGGAGAGGGAGAGGAAAGGAGGAGAGAGAAAGGGAGGAGAGGAGAGAGAAAGGGAGGAGAGGGAGAAAGGGAGGAGAGGAGGAGAAAGGGAGGGAGAGAGAGAAAGGAGGAGAGAGAAGAGAGAAGGAGAGAGAAAGAGAGAGAGAGAAAGTGAGGAGAGGAGAGAGAAAGAGAGGAGAGAGAAGAGAGAGGAGGAGGAGAGAGAAAGGGAGGAGAGGAGAGAGAAAGAGAGGAGAGAGAGAAAGAGAGGGAGAGAGAGAAAGGGAGGAGAGAGAGAGAGAGAAAGGGAGGAGAGAGAAAGAGAGGGGAAGGAGAGAGAAAGGGAGGAGAGGAGAGAGAAAGAGAGGGAGAGAGAAGGAGGGAGAGAGAGAAAGAGAGGAGGAGAGAGAAAGTGAGGAGAGGAGAGAGAAAGAGAGAGAGAAAAGAGAGGAGGAGAGAAGAAAGGGAGGAGAGAGAGAGAAAGGGAGGGAGAGAAAGAGAGGAGGAGAGGAGAGAGAAAGGGAGGGAGGAGGAGAAACTGAGGAAATGAGAGAGAAAGGGAGGGAGAGAGAGAAATAGAGGAGAGAGAAAGAGAGAGAGAGGAGAGAAGAGAGGAGAGAGAAAGTGAGGAGAGGAGAGAGAAAGAGAGGAGAGAGAAAGAGAGGAGAGGAGAGAGAAAGGGAGGAGAGAGAAAGAGAGGAGAGGAGAGAGAAAGAGAGGAGAGAGAAAGAGAGGAGAGGAGAGAGAAAGGGAGGAGAGGAGAGAGAAAGGGAGGAGAGGAAGAGAAAGGGAGGAGGAGAAAGGGAGGAGAGGAGAGAGAAAGGGAGGAGAGGAGAGAGAAAGGGAGGAGAGGAAGAGAAAGGGAGGAGGAGAAAGGGAGGAGAGGAGAGAGAAAGGGAGGAGAGGAGGAGAAATGACCATGTGGGCAACATTGGTTGAAGTGATGTTTTGACATGTCTTTTTTTAGTGACCTGTTTTTAAATAATGAATCGAAACAACGACCCAGATTCTAATCCACAACATGACATCATCGTCACGGGAACCTGCTGTAGTAAAGAAGACTTTGCTACTCAGACAACCAGAACAAGACTAGAGCTGATAGAGGTGGGACCTTCCTCTCTAACACAGGGGTGTGTTGGAGCAGCCATGGGAATCTCCAGTCCTCATGGGCCTGATTGACATCATCCCCTCAGACATGGAGCTGAAGCACCTGATTAAACTAACTGCATTCTGACTCATTGATTATTAGAGTCAGGTGTGTCAGCAGGGGCTTGGGGGAAAAAAGTGTGTCACCATTCAGGCCCCAAAGACTGGAATTGACCATCACTGGATTAGAGAGGACTGGGGTTGACCATCCCTGGATTAGAGAGGACTGGGGTTGACCATCCCTGGATTAGAGAGGACTGGGGTTGACCATCCCTGGATTAGAGAGGACTGGGGTTGACCATCCCCGGATTAGAGAGGACTGGGGTTGACCATCCCTGGATTAGAGAGGACTGGGGTTGACCATCCCTGGATTAGAGAGGACTGGGGTTGACCATCACTGGATAAGAGAGGACTGGGGTTGACCATCCCTGGATTAGAGAGGACTGGGGTTGACCATCCCTGGATTAGAGAGGACTGGGGTTGACCATCCCTGCATTAGAGAGGACTGGGGTTGACCATCCCTGGATTAGAGAGGACTGGGGTTGACCATCCCCGGATTAGAGAGGACTGGGGTTGACCATCCCTGGATTAGAGAGGACTGGGGTTGACCATCCCTGGATTAGAGGACAGGGGTTGACCATCCCTGGATTAGAGGAGAGAGGTGACTGGGGTTGACCATCCCTGGATTAGAGGGAGAGAGAAGACTGGGGTTGACCATCCATGAATTAGAAGGAGAGAGGTGACTGGGGTTGACCATCCCTGGATTAGAAGGAGAGAGGTGACTGGGGTTGACCATCCCTGGATTAGAGGGAGAGAGGTGACTGGGGTTGACCATCCCTGGATAAGAGAGGACTGGGGTTGACCATCCCTGGATTAGAGGGAGAGAGGACTGGGGTTGACCATCCCTGGATTAGAGGAGAGAGGTGACTGGGGTTGACCATCCCTGGATTAGAAGGAGAGAGAGGACAGGGGTTGACCATCCCTGGATTAGAAGGAGAGAGAGGACTGGGGTTGACCATCCCTGGATTAGAAGGAGAGAGAGGACTGAGGTTGACCATCCCTGGATTAGAAGGAGAGAGGTGACTGGGGTTGACAATCCCTGGATTAGAAGGAGAGAGGTGACTGGGGTTGACCATCCCTGGATTAGAGGGAGAGAGGTGACTGGGGTTGACCATCCCTGGATTAGAGGGAGAGAGAGGACTGGGGTTGACCATCCCTGGATTAGAGGGAGAGAGAGGACTGGGGTTGACCATCCCTGGATTAGAAGGAGAGAGGTGACTGGGGTTGACCATCCCTGGATTAGAGGGAGAGAGAGGACTGGGGTTGACCATCCCTGGATTAGAAGGAGAGAGGTGACTGGGGTTGACCATCCCTGGATTAGAGAGGACTGGGGTTGACCATCCCTGGATTAGAGGGAGAGAGGTGACTGGGGTTGACCATCCCTGGATTAGAGAGGACTGGGGTTGACCATCCCTGGATTAGAGGGAGAGAGGTGACTGGGGTTGACCATCCCTCGATTAGAAGGAGAGAGGTGACTGGGGTTGACCATCCCTGGATTAGAGGGAGAGAGAGGACTGGGGTTGACCATCCCTGGATTAGAGGGAGAGAGAGGACTGGGGTTGAACATCCCTGGATTAGAGGGAGAGAGAGGACTGGGGTTGACCATCTCTGAATTAGAAGGAGAGAGAGGACTGGGGTTGACCTTCCCTGGATTAGAAGGAGAGAGGTGACTGGGGTTGACCATCCCTGGATTAGAGGGAGAGAGGTGACTGGGGTTGACCATCCCTGGATTAGAGGAGAGAGAGGACTGGGGTTGACCATCCCTGGATTAGAAGGAGAGAGGTGACTGGGGTTGACTATCCCTGGATTAGAGAGGACTGGGGTTGACCATCCCTGGATTAGAGAGGACAGGGGTTGGCCATCCCTGGATTAGAGAGGACTGGGGTTGACCATCCCTGAATTAGAGGAGAGAGAGGACTGGGGTTGGCCATCCCTGGATTAGAGAGGACAGGGTTGACCATCCCTGGATTAGAAGGAGAGAGAGGACTGGGGTTGACCATCCCTGAATTAGAGGGAGAGAGAGGACTGGGGTTGACCATCCCTGGATTAGAGGGAGAGAGAGGACTGAGGTTGACCATCCCTGGATTAGAGAGGACAGGGGTTGACCATCCCTGGATTAGAGGGAGAGAGAGGACTGGGGTTGACCATCCCTGGATTAGAGGGAGAGAGAGGACTGGGGTTGACCA
>NW_025746828.1:37500-50000 GCF_021184085.1 Oncorhynchus gorbuscha
CCAGTTCAGAAATGCGTGGCTTCACCTTGGCAAGTGCCACTCTCATGTCATTTTCGCAACAATGTCTGTTCCTTTTCTTCGTTTTTATGTCCAGCATCCTCGAAAAGTATTGCTCGCAAAGATATGTTGTAACAAACGGTATGAAAATCTCCAGAGCTTTCTTAGCAATAACAGGGTACGTTACCATTTATTGACACCAAATCGTTGAAAGCGTTGTTGTTCTGAAGAGTTGCTGTTGAACCTGGCTCTGCTGAATTTCAATGATTTCATTGAGGTATTCATCATTGACATCTGTTGTCTCAACACTAAACGTGAACGGCTGTCTCACCCATGCTGGATATGACTCTCTTGTAGGGAAGGATATGACTCTCTTGCAAGCTCATCTAAGTGCGTGGCAATTGCTTGCTTCAGTTCCGCGGGTACAGAAATGTCTCCGATTCCAGATACATCTTCGATCTTACTTACACAGTCGTCCAGCAGGGGAAAGTTTGCGAAGTTATTGTTCTCTGTTCGTCGTTTCCATAACGGTAGCTTTTTTTGAAAAGCCTTTTTGAAAAGCCGCTTCGATGATATTGACTCCACCGCCCTACATCTTTGGATTGAGATGATTGAGAGCTGCGAAGATATCGGCCATGTACGCTAAAATGAGAATGAACTCAGAATTTTTGAAGCAATAAGCATGACAATGTTGGTGCTCTTGCAAAAACAGGACTAATTCCACACGCACGGCAAAAACACGATTCAGCACCTGTCCCCGGGATAACCACCGAACGTTAGAATGGTACAGAAGTACCTCGAATTCAGAGCCCATTTCTTTACACAGCTCACTGAAGATGCGATGCCTCAGAGCACTAGTTGGCACATAGTTCACGCATTCCACTACAATTTTTAATACTTCTGCCAGTTTTGGAGGCAAGGTTTTTGTTGCCAACGCATGCCTGTGCAGAATAGAATGCGTAACAATGATGTGTGGTGCATCGGCTTTCACTAGCGCACCAAAACCAGACTTTCTTCCCAGCATGACTGGAGCTCCGTCCGAACAAACTGCAGAAACCATATCCCACGAAAGATTGTTGTCTTTGAAGAAGTCATCCACAAGTTTCTTCACATCGGCTGCCTTAGTTGTTGTTGTAAGAGGCTTACAAAATAAAAAAATCTTCCTTTATCACGTCGTCTTTCACATAGCGCATGAATACAGCAAGCTGGCTTAGATTGGAAACGTCTGTGGTCTCGTCGAGTTGAAGGCTGAATTTTGCCGGGCTTGAAATCAGATCTGCAACTACTTGAGCCAAGATGTCTTTGCTCATGTCCTCTATTCTGTCGCTGATGGTGTCATTTGAAAGAAGAATTTGGGATAACTTAACTTCAGCCTCTTTAACCAGCATGATATGCGCCATCTTCAACACAGCTGGTTTTATGAGTGTTTCACCAATGGTGTGTGGTTTTCCCTGCTTTGCGATCAGTTAAGCAACTTCGTACGATGCTGTGAGGATCGGTTTGTTGATGGGTACAAAGCCGAGAACAGGCAGAGTAGCCTTTTCAACGAATCTGGCTCTCTTCACCTTGAATTCAGCGAGCGTTGTGTTCTTGTATTTTCCATCTCCATGCAGCTTAAGGAAGTGTTCTCTGCTCAACTTGGCATTGCAAATCATGCAGTTAGGACACTGACTCCCATCACGTTCCGTTATACATGTGAATCGATATTGTACATATTCTTCCGACCACTTTCTTTTTTTGCTCGACATGAAGGGATTAAAATATTAAGAAAGAAATCATAAGACGTACCATCACGACAGTCACAAGTCGACTACTGAGCGCACCAAATTCCCTGCAGCACAGATAGGCCAAGTGTTGTAGCGTGATCACCTGCAGCCAATGATGGCCAAGCGGAGCGTGTCATCACGAATCATATTAGTCGGATGTGTCGAACCCCTGAGACTGACTCACCGAACCCCTGGGGTTCGATCGAACCCAGGTTAAGAACCACTGTGCTAAAGCAACACTCGAGTGGTTTAAAGGGAAACATTTAAATGTCTTGGAATGGCCTAGTCAAAGCTCAATCCAATTGAGAATCTGTGTTATGACTTAAAGATTGCTGTACACCAGTGGAACCCATCCGACTCGAAGGAGCTGGAGCAGTTTTGCCTTAAAGAATGGGAAAAAAATCCCAGTGGCTAGATGTGCCAAGCTTATAGAGACCCCAAGAGACTTGCAGCTGTAATTACGGCAAAAGTTGGCTCTACAAAGTATTGACTTTGGGTGGGTGAATAGTTATGCACGCTCAAGTTTTCTGTATTTTTCATCTAATTTCTAAAAACAAAAGATAGATAGATAGATAGATAGATAGATAGATAGATAGATAGATAGATAGATAGATAGATAGATAGATAGATAGATAGATAGATAGATAGATAGATAGACCTACTCTTTAACATGTTTCCTACAGGGAACAGAGTTCCTCATGCAGGTCCCAGTCAGGATGTCTACGTTGTCAACGACGACGAAGGGCTTCTCCTCCAGAGTCACGATAGACAGGTGGTTCTCATCGGCCTCCTCGTCTCCCCACGAGTTATACCTGCTCAGACAGACATTATAATGCCTTATAACAAGATATACCTGCTTACAAACACACATTATAATTAATTCTAACAAGATATACCTGCTCACACACATTATAATGCCTTATAACAAGATATACCTGCCCACACAGACATTATAATGCCTTATAACAAGATATACCTGCTCACACACACATTATAATGCCTTATAACAAGATATACCTGCTAACACACACATTATAATGCATTATAACAAGATATACCTGCTCACACACACATTATAATGCTTTATAACGAGTTACGCCTGCTTACACAGAAAACCAGGGGGTTAGAGATAGACTAGTGTCCTGTCCAGGGCTTAAGGTAGACTAGTGTCCTGTCCAGGGGGTTAGGGTTAGACTAGTGTCCTGTCCAGGGCTTAAGGTAGACTAGTGTCCTGTCCAGGGGGTTAGGGTTAGACTAGTGTCCTCTCCAGGGGGTTAGGGTTAGACTAGTGTCCTGTCTAGGGGCTTAGGGTTAGACTAGTGTCCTGTCCAGGAGGTTAGGGTTAGACTAGTGTCCTGTGCAGGGGGTTACGGTTAGACTAGTGTCCTGTCCAGGGGGGTTAGGGGTTAGACTAGTGTCCTCTCCAGGGGGTTAGGGTTAGCCTAGTGTCCTGTCTAGGGGGTTAGGGATAGACTAGTGTCCTTTATATTACATGTAACTATGTCATATTAACAATGTAAATTGATTTTAAAATAGTTGTACCTGGGCCATACCGGGAACATCAGAGACAGGGTCCCATTCTCCCAACGACCCATCTAGAGAGAGAGAGAGAGAGAGAGAGAGAGAGAGAGAGAGAGAGAGAGAGAGAGAGAGAGAGAGAGAGAGAGAGAGAGAGAGAGAGAGAGAGAGAGAGAGAGAGAGAGAGAGAGAGAGAGAGAGAGCAACAACAACAAATCATCATCATCATCATCATCACTATCATCATCATCATCATCATCATCATCATCATCATCATCACTTGTTACCTTCTCCCATGTTCTATTTGGATGAAGGACAATGACGGACAGTTTGGGGTTGGCTTGGTATCCGTCTACCGTGAAGGACAGGTCCCGCTCTTCGTAGGTCACCTGCATCATGTTCCTGTAACACATAAATTCATCATCATCATCATCATCATCATCATCATCATCATCATCATCATCATCATCATCATCATCATCATCATCATCATCATCATCATCATCATCATCATCATCACTATCATCATCATCATCATCATCATCATCATCATCATCATCATCATCATCATCATCATCATCATCATCATCATCATCATCATCATCACTATCATCCTCATCACTATCATCATTATCATCATCATCATCATCACTATCATCATCATCACCATCATCATCATCATCATCACTATCATCATTATCATCATCATCATCACCATCATCATCATCATCATCATCATCATCATCATCATCATCATCATCATCATCATCACCACTATCATCATCATCATCATCATCATCATCATCATCATCACTATCATCATCATCACTATCATCATCATCATCATCATCATCATCACCATCATCATCATCACTATCATCATCATCATCATCATCATCATCATCATCATCATCACCATCATCATCATCACTATCATCATCATCACTATCATCATCATCATCATCATCATCACTATCATCATCATCATCATCATCACTATCATCACTATCATCATCATCATCATCATCATCACTATCATCATCATCATCATCATTATCATTATCCATCATCATCCTCATCATCATCATCATCATCATCACTATCATCATCATCATCATCATCATCATCATCACCATCATCATCATCACTATCATCATCATCATCATCACTATCATCATCATCATCATCATCACTATCATCATCATCATCATCATCACTATCATCACTATCATCATCATCATCATCATCACCACCAACACCATCATCATCATCATCATCATCACTATCATCATCATCATCACTATCATCATCATCACCATCATCATCATCACTATCATCATCATCATCATCAACCCAACTAGTAGAGTGTTCCAAGCCATTCTTCCAGTTTCCCCCAGCCATGCCACATCATGGAGATATTCTACAATCGACTGATTCAACTAATGAAGGGTTTTGATGAAGAGGAGACAAACTGAATCAGGTGTGTTAGTTCTGGAATACATCCAATAGGGGAATGGGATGGGAGTCCTCAAGGAGTGGTTTGGGTAACAACTATAAGGGGAATGGATCGGAGTCCTCAAGGAGTGGTTTGGGAAACAACTGTAAGGGGAATGGATGGGAGTCCTCAAGGAGTGGCTTGGGTAACAACTATAAGGGGAATGGATGGGAGTCCTCAAGGAGTGGTTTGGGTAACAACTATAAGGGGAATGGATCGGAGTCCTCAAGGAGTGGTTTGGGAAACAACTGTAAGGGGAATGGATGGGAGTCCTCAAGGAGTGGTTTGGGTAACAACTATAAGGGGAATGGATGGGAGTCCTCAAGGAGTGGTTTGGGTAACAACTATAAGGGGAATGGATGGGAGTCCTCAAGGAGTGGTTTGGGAAACAACTGTAAGGGGAATGGATCGGAGTCCTCAAGGAGTGGTTTGGGAAACAACTATAAGGGGAATGGATCGGAGTCCTCAAGGAGTGGTTTGGGAAACAACTGTAAGGGGAATGGATTGGAGTCCTCAAGGAGTGGTTTGGGTAACAACTATAAGGGAATGGATCGGAGTCCTCAAGGAGTGGTTTGGGTAACAACTGTAAGGGGAATGGATGGGAGTCCTCAAGGAGTGGTTTGGGAAACAACTGTAAGGGAATGGATCGGAGTCCTCAAGGAGTGGTTTGGGTAACAACTATAAGGGGAATGGGTGGGTGTCCTCAAGGAGTGGTTTGGGTAACAACTATAAGGGGAATGGGTGGGAGTCCTCAAGGAGTGGTTTGGGAAACAACTATAAGGGGAATGGATGGGAGTCCTCAAGGAGTGGTTTGGGTAACAACTATAAGGGAATGGATCGGAGTCCTCAAGGAGTGGTTTGGGAAACAACTATAAGGGAATGGGTGGGTGTCCTCAAGGAGTGGATCAGAGTCCTCAGGGAGTGGTTTGGGACAGAGAGGACAGAGAGAGAGAGAGAGAGAGAGAGAGAGAGAGAGAGAGAGAGAGAGAGAGAGAGAGAGAGAGAGAGAGAGAGAGAGAGAGAGAGAGAGAGAGAGAAGACAGAGAGAGAGAGAGAGAGAGAGAGAGAGAGAGAGAGAGAGAGAGAGAGAGAGAGAGAGAGAGAGAGAGAGAGAGAGAGAGAGAGAGAGAGAGAGACATATTTCCCCCAGATCACACAGATCCATAAAGAATTCGAAAACAAATCCAATTTTGAAAAACTCCCATATCTTTTGGGTGAAATTCCACAGTGTTCCATCACCGCAGCAAGATTTGTGACCTGTTGCCACGAGAAAAGGCAACCAGTGAAGAACAAACACCATTGTAAATACTACCCATATTTATGCTTATTCATTTTATCTTGTGTCCTTTAACTATTTGTACATTGTATATATATAATATGACAATTGTAATGTCTTTACTGTTTTTAAACTTCTGTATGTGTAATGTTTACTGTTAATTTTTGTTGTTTTTCACTTTATATATTCACTTTGTATGTTGTCTACCTCACTTGCTTTGGCAATGTTAACACATGTTTCCCATGCCAATAAAGCACTTGAATTGAATTGAATTGAATTGAGAGAGAAAGAGAGAGAGAGAGAGAGAGAGAGAGAGAGAGAGACAGAGAGAGACAGAGAGAGAGAGAGAGAAAGATAGAGAGAGAGAGAGAAAGAAAGAGAGGACAGAGAGAGAGAGAGAGAGAGAGAGAGAGAGAGAGAGAGAGAGAGAGAGAAAGGATGGAAGGAAGGAAGGAAGGACGGAAGGAAGGAAGGAAGGAAGGGGAGAAAGAGGAAGAGGAGTTGAATGTGTGTGTGAGGGGGAGGCAGTGTCAGAGGCCAAACTGCTCTCTGGGAAAAACAAACACTGCATTGATTTCTCTCTAAAGATACACACGCCTGGAGGACACACACGCACGCACGCACGCACGCACGCACGCACGCACGCACGCACGCACGCACGCACGCACGCACTGCTCTCACACACACACACACACACACACACACACACACACACACACACACACACACACACACACACACACACACACACACACACACACACACACACACACACACAGAGAGAGGTCTGCCCTCAACACATCTACTTCGACACCAATCACTATTAAATTCACTGTACAAAATTTAACATATTGTAGTTGCAGTTTAACTGTAGAGTAATGTATTAAAACTGTCTACAACATAGTTCTACAGTAATATATTACAACTGTCTACAACATAGTTCTACAGTAATATATTACAACTGTCTATTGTCGTTTTTTAACGCAACGTAACGTAATCAACACTGCTAGCTAGCCAGCTAGCCCCCGAATAGCAGCACTGTAGAAACTATTACACTCAACGGAACGACTTGATTAGTGTAGTGTCAACAACGCAGCCACTGCCAGCTAGCCTACTTCAGCAGTACTGTATCATTTTAATCATTTTAGTCAATAAGATTCTTGCTACGTAAGCTTAACTTTCTGAACATTCGAGACGTGTAGTCCACTTGTCATTCCAATCTCCTTTGCATTAGCGTAGCCTCTTCTGTAGCCTGTCAACTATGTGTCTGTCTATCCCTGTTCTCTCCTCTCTGCACAGACCATACAAACGCTCCACACCGCGTGGCCGCGGCCACCCTAATCTGGTGGTCCCAGCGCGCACGACCCACGTGGAGTTCCAGGTCTCCGGTAGCCTCTGGAACTGCCGATCTGCGGCCAACAAGGCAGAGTTCATCTCAGCCTATGCCTCCCTCCAGTCCCTCGACTTCTTGGCACTGACGGAAACATGGATCACCACAGATAACACTGCCACTCCTACTGCTCTCTCTTCGTCGCCCACGTGTTCCGCACACCCCGAGAGCTTCTGGTCAGCGGGGTGGTGGCACTGGGATCCTCATCTCTCCCAAGTGGTCATTCTCTCTTTCTCCCCTTACCCATCTGTCTATCGCCTCCTTTGAATTCCATGCTGTCACAGTTACCAGCCCTTTCAAGCTTAACATCCTTATCATCTATCGCCCTCCAGGTTCCTCGGAGAGTTCATCAATGAGCTTGATGCCTTGATAAGCTCCTTTCCTGAGGACGGCTCACCTCTCACAGTTCTGGGCGACTTTAACCTCCCCACGTCTACCTTTGACTCATTCCTCTCTGCCTCCTTCTTTCCACTCCTCTCCTCTTTTGACCTCACCCTCTCACCTTCCCCCCCTACTCACAAGGCAGGCAATACGCTCGACCTCATCTTTACTAGATTCTGTTCTTCCACTAACCTCATTGCAACTCCCCTCCAAGTCTCCGACCACTACCTTGTATCCTTTTCCCTCTCGCTCTCATCCAACACTTCCCACACTGCCCCTACTCGGATGGTATCGCGCCGTCCCAACCTTCGCTCTCTCTCCCCCGCTACTCTCTCCTCTTCCATCCTATCATCTCTTCCCTCTGCTCAAACCTTCTCCAACCTATCTCCTGATTCTGCCTCCTCAACCCTCCTCTCCTCCCTTTCTGCATCATTTGACTCTCTATGCCCCCTATCCTCCAGGCCGGCTCGGTCCTCCCCTCCCGCACCGTGGCTCGACGACTCATTGCGAGCTCACAGAACAGGGCTCCGGGCAGCCGAGCGGAAATGGAGGAAAACTCGCCTCCCTGCGGACCTGGCATCCTTTCGCTCCCTCCTCTCTACATTTTCCTCTTCTGTCTCTGCTGCTAAAGCCACTTTCTACAACTCTAAATTCCAAGCTTCTGCCTCTAACCCTAGAAATCTCTTTGCCACCTTCTCCTCCCTCCTGAATCCTCCTCCCCCCCTCCTCCCTCTCTGCAGATGACTTCGTCAACCATTTTGAAAAGAAGGTCGACGACATCCGATCCTCGTTTGCTAAGTCAAACGACACCGCTGGTTCTGCTCACACTGCCCTACCCTGTGCTCTGACCTCTTTCTCCCCTCTCTCTCCAGATGAAATCTCGCGTCTTGTGACGGCCGGCCGCCCAACAACCTGCCCGCTTGACCCTATCACCTCCTCTCTTCTCCAGACCATTTCCGGAGACCTTCTCCCTTACCTCACCTCGCTCATCAACTCATCCCTGACCGCTGGCTACGTCCCTTCCGTCTTCAAGAGAGCGAGAGTTGCACCCCTTCTGAAAAAACCTACACTCGATCCCTCCGATGTCAACAACTACAGACCAGTATCCCTTCTTTCTTTTCTCTCCAAAACTCTTGAACGTGCCGTCCTTGGCCAGCTCTCCCGCTATCTCTCTCTGAATGACCTTCTTGATCCAAATCAGTCAGGTTTCAAGACTAGTCATTCAACTGAGACTGCTCTTCTCTGTATCACGGAGGCGCTCCGCACCGCTAAAGCTAACTCTCTCTCCTCTGCTCTCATCCTTCTAGACCTATCGGCTGCCTTTGATACTGTGAACCATCAGATCCTCCTCTCCACCCTCTCCGAGTTGGGCATCTCCGGCGCGGCCCACGCTTGGATTGCGTCCTACCTGACAGGTCGCTCCTACCAGGTGGCGTGGCGAGAATCTGTCTCCTCACCACGCGCTCTCACCACTGGTGTCCCCCAGGGCTCTGTTCTAGGCCCTCTCCTATTCTCGCTATACACCAAGTCACTTGGCTCTGTCATAACCTCACATGGTCTCTCCTATCATTGCTATGCAGATGACACACAATTAATCTTCTCCTTTCCCCCCTTCTGATGACCAGGTGGCGAATCGCATCTCTGCATGTCTGGCAGACATACCAGTGTGGATGACGGATCACCACCTCAAGCTGTACCTCGGCAAGACGGAGCTGCTCTTCCTCCCGGGGGAAGGACTGCCCGTTCCATGATCTCGCCATCACGGTTGACAACTCCATTGTGTCCTCCTCCCAGAGCGCTAAGAACCTTGGCGTGATCCTGGACAACACCCTGTCGTTCTCAACTAACATCAAGGCGGTGGCCCGTTCCTGTAGGTTCATGCTCTACAACATCCGCAGAGTACGACCCTGCCTCACACAGGAAGCTGCGCAGGTCCTAATCCAGGCACTTGTCATCTCCCGTCTGGATTACTGCAACTCGCTGTTGGCTGGGCTCCCTGCCTGTGCCATTAAACCCCTACAAGCTCATCCAGAACGCCGCAGCCCGTCTGGTGTTCAACCTTCCCAAGTTCTCTCACGTCACCCCGCTCCTCCGCTCTCTCCACTGGCTTCCAGTTGAAGCTTGCATCCGCTACAAGACCATGGTGCTTGCCTACGGAGCTGTGAGGGGAACGGCACCTCAGTACCTCCAGGCTCTGATCAGGCCCTACACCCAAACAAGGGCACTGCGTTCATCCACCTCTGGCCTGCTCGCCTCCCTACCACTGAGGAAGTACAGTTCCCGCTCAGCCCAGTCAAAACTGTTCGCTGCTCTGGCCCCCCAATGGTGGAACAAACTCCCTCACGACGCCAGGACAGCGGAGTCAATCACCACCTTCCGGAGACACCTGAAACCCCACCTCTTTAAGGAATACCTAGGATAGGATAAAATAATCCTTCTCACCCCCCCCCTTTAAGATTTAGATGCACTATTGTAAAGTGACTGTTCCACTGGATGTCATAAGGTGAATGCACCAATTTGTAAGTCGCTCTGGATAAGAGCGTCTGCTAAATGACTTAAATGTAAATGTAAATGTAAAATGTAAATGTCTACAACATAGTTCTACAGTAATATATTACAACTGTCTACTACATAGTTCTACAGTAATATATTACAACTGTCTACAACATAGTTCTACAGTAATATATTACAACTGTCTACAACATAGTTCTACAGTAATGTATTAAAACTATCTACAACATAGTTCTACAATAATATAGATAAACTTTATACAACATAGTTCTACAGTAATGTATTAAAACAGTTTACAACATAGTTCTACAGTAATATATTACAACTATCTACAAAATGGTTCTACAATAATATAGATAAACTGTTTACAACATAGTTCTACAGTAATATAGATAAACTGTCTACAACATAGTTCTACAGTAATATAGTTAAACTGTCTACAACATAGTTCTACAGTAATATAGATAAACTGTTTACAACATAGTTCTACAGTAATATATTTAAACAGTCTACAACATAGTTCTACAGTAATATATTAAAACAGTCTACCCAACGTAGTTGTACTACAGTACCAGTCAAAAGTTTGGACACACCTCCTCATTCAAGGGTTTTTCTTTATTTTTACTATTTTATAGATTGTAGAATAATAGGGAAGACATCAAAACTATGAAATAATATATTTGGAATAATGTTGTTTCCAAAAACTGTTAAACCATTTCAAAATATGTTTTATATTTGAGATTCGACTAAGTAGCCACCTTTTGCCTTGATGACAGCTTTGCACACTCTTGGCATTCTCTCAACCAGCTTCATGAGGTAGTCACCTGGAATGCATTTCAATTAACAGGTGTGCCTTGTTAAAAGTTCATTTGTGGAATTTCTTTCCTTCTTAATGTGTTTGAGCCAATCTGTTGTGTTGTGACAAGGTAGGGGTTGTATACAGAAGATAGCCAGCCCTATTTGGTAAAAGACAGAGTCCATATTATGGCAAGAACAGCTCAAATAAGCAAAGAGAAACTACAGTCCAACATTACTTTAAGACATAAATGTCAGTCAATCCGGAAAATTCTTCAAAAGTTTCTTCAAGTGCAGTTGCAAAAACCATCAAGCGCTATGATGAAACTGGCTCTCATGTGGACCGCCACAGGAACGGAAGACCCAGAGTTACCTCTGCTGCAGAGGATACATTTATTAGAGTTACCAGCCTCAGAAATTGCAGCCCAAATAAATGCTTCACAGAGTTCAAGGAACAGACACATCTCAACATCAACTGTTCAGAAAAGGCTGCATGAATCAGGCCTTCATGGCCGAATTGCTGCAAGGAAACCACTACTAAAGGACACCAATAACATGAAGAGACTTGCTGGGGCCAAGAAACAAAAGCAATCGATATTAGACTGTTGGAAATCTGTCCTTTAGTCTGAATTTATATAGTAGTCCAACCGCCGTGTATTCGTGAGACGCAGAGTAGGTGAACGGATGATCTCCGCATGTGTGGTTCCCACCGTGAAGCATGGAGGAGTAGGTGTGATGGTGTGGGGGTGCTTTGCTGGTGACACTGTCTGTGATTTATTTAGAATTCAAAGCACACTTAACCAGCATGGCTGCGATTCTGCTGCCATCCCATCTGATTTGGGCTTAGATTGACTATTATTTGTTTTTCAACTGGAGCAATACGCCGTCCTGTGTGGTTTGCGTTTGTTTCTCAACGGGACAATGACCCAACACACCTACAGGCTGTGTAAGGGCTATTTGACCAAGAAGGAGAGTGATGGAGTGCTGCATCAGATGACCTGGCCTCTGCAATCCCCCAACCTCAACCCAATAGAGATGGTTTAGGATGAGTTGAGTGAAGGAAAAGCAGCCAACAAGTGCTCAGCATATGTGGGAACTCCTTCAAGACTGTTGGGAAAAGCATTCCAGGTGATGCTGTTTTGAAAGAATGCCAAGAGTGTGCCAAAAGCTGTCATCAAGGCAAAGAGATGGCAACTTTGAAGAATCTATCAAATCTAAAACATATTTGGATTTTATCAACAATTTTTGGAAGCTACATTATTCCCAAATATATTATTTCATAGTTTGGATGTGTTCTGTGTGGAAAGGACATCTGCGTGACGTTGTAAAGAATTACAGACCATGTCAAAGGCATATTTGGAGTTTTGTGGA